>NW_009921496.1:22707-26900 GCF_000696875.1 Nestor notabilis | reverse complement strand
CTGGTCGTCGCTGTTAAGTCTTTCCGTATTAATTGTAGGAAAGAAAGGGAGGTGTGCTGCGCGGCTGCCCGCATCCTGGTGTTACTTCACAGCTGTTAATGTCCTAAAGCACATACCTCTGCCCGTGCCAGAGGGGTTTAAACTAGTTGATCTTAAGGTCCTTTCCAGCCCAAACCATTCCGTCGTTCTCTGATCTCTGCTTAAAACGCATGTGGGAGCTTCGCTTTCCTTTACCTCTACTTAAGCAGGTAAAGGAGATAGATGTGCTGTCCATCGTCTGAACTGGGAAATTTGGGAACTGCAGAAGCGTTTACACTGCGTGTTTTCCACTTCTCTTTCTTGGCATCCAGGTATCACAGAGTAACGGGGGCTTAGGTTAACTGCCGTTGAAAATGAGGTGTTTTTAAGTGTGAGATTAGTGATTTACCTCGTGGGCGGGCAGCATGATGTTGTGATTTAGGGCCAGATACTGAAAAATAACATTACATGAGTCCTGTGTGTTTTTTGTTTAAAAAAAAAAAAAAGTGTGAACGAATTGTAATAGTTAACTTGAGTATTTGAATGTGGTGCTGCAGTGATGCCTGGTGTCTGTAAACCATCTGCGTTTATGATACATCCTCTTTGAAAAGGGGAAAAAGTAAAATTCAACAGATCTTCTGGGAGCTTTAATTTTTACCTTTAAGACCCTGGAGGGAAGCATTAGAGGGATGGGGAAGGTGCTTGTTTGAAGCATGCTGTGACCCCCTGAAACCACATTGTTGGGCCATTGAGAGCTGGGCTGCTGGCATGAGCAAGAGCAGTTGCTTCTGCTGGGCTCTGATGGCCACTCTGCGGGCTCTGGGTCCACAAACACTTTCTTAAGGTTTTGTGGAACCATTTGGTTCCCCAAGGAATAGGTGGTAGGCCTATGGAAGTAGTCCTCTTCCATGCAGTATAGTCACTGGCTGGACCATGCTGCTAAGGAAATATACGTCAAAACAGCCTTACTATGTCCAGCTCTGGTCTCCCCAGTACAAGGAAGACAGTGCTATACTGGAGCAAGTCCAGTGAGGGGCCACAAAGATGGTTAAGGGTGTCTGACATACAAGGCAAGGCTGGGTGATCTGGGACTCATCAGCCTGGAGATGGGAAATGTCAGTGCAAAATACTGATGGGAGAGAACAGGGAAGATGGAGCCAGGCTTTTTGCACTCCTGTGTAGTGAATGCACAAGAGGTATTGGTCACAAACTGATACATAAACTTTTTCATTTAAACATTTAAATTTTTTACTGCTATGGTGATTAAACCCTGGAACAGATTTTCCGGAGAGGTTGTGGCATCTCCATCCTTGGAGATCATCAGAACTCAACTGGAAATGGTGCTTAGCAACCTACTCTAGTTGATCCTTCTGTGAACAGCAGGATTGGACTAGATTATCTCCAGAGGTCTGCTTCAACTTCACCGATTTTGTATATCTGATTTTCTAATGTACTTGAAGAAATTTGTCTTTGTTTTAAAGAACCTGTTTTCTTTCCTTCCCCCCCCCCCCAGTGTTTTGTTTAAACACCCTTTTTTTTTTCTTCCCCCCCCCCCCAGTGCTTTGTTATTTTGCTATTCAATTGCTATAAATTAGTGAAAGTTTTCAGTGTTCATTTTATGTGCCAGTACTAACATTTGGTTTGCTCTGCAGATTTGTAGCATGGCAGGTGAAAAGGACTTCTTTTTGGAAGAAGAGAGATTCAAGCAGTACTGTGAAGAATTTATTAAACATTCACAGTGGATAGGAGATGGTTGGGAGTGGAGAACTAGCAAGGTAAAATTATTGTGTTCATTTTTAGATACCCTTGCTGGCCTTTTTGAACTGTTGACAACCACCACAAGCTGGAACATCCTTTTTGAGGGGAGTTTACGACATGTGAGATAAATGGTATTTTGCACTGCTGGTCCAAGTACAAAATAGTGCATAGGTGGTTTACATGAGGATATAGGCCTGTATCTGTATTGAATAGGGTTAATGAATCCAAAACCTACTACATCTTGTGGTGTAACCTTGTAGGGTTACCTGAGATGATTTCTGTTTTGGTCAGAAAATGTCTTTTAAGGCATTATGCAGGCTTTTTTTCAGAATTCCCAGTGTTAGAGAAACAGTCACAGCTTTCAATAAGTCTTTCAAGTGGTTGGCTATGCTTAAAATCGAATTAAAAAAATACATAAAAAAAGAAGCTGTTCTTTTTAATCTTAACTGCCTAGCTTCCTCTTCCAGCCATTGGTATCTGTACGTGGTCCTCTAAGCTGGGCACCCTTTGTTTTTTTAGAATTCTCCTTGTTTTGGTACTTTAGTTTTAGACCCTTTTAACCTTGTAATTGTAAGCAAAACATGTTGAGCTCTCTTGACTATTTGACATGTTTTCCAGTAGTTTAACCATTCTGGTGGATCTCCTCTGAATCCTGTCCAATATATAAAAATCCTTTTTCAACTGTGAGCAGAACTAAACAATGGATGTTGTATCACTGTGAAATTCAAACTTTCCTGCTCTGAGCGAAAGCTTGTGATTGTATATCCAAGGATCACTTTAACCCTTTAAACTGAAATAGCACGTAGTCTTTGTTCTAGATGTGTGACTTAGTATTTTTTATTAAATACGTGTTAGTTGCATGCAGCAAGCAGAAAAATCTGTATAAGTGATCAACCCTTATTATTGCTGCTTCCCCCTAATTTTCAAGCCTCACCAATAATAATTACATATTGTTTCTAGGTCATTCATCAAAATTTTAAATAGTGCGGGGCCAAGATGAGTCCCACAGGACCCCATTAGAATCACTTCTTTTATGATGATTCCCCATTTTTTCAGTTACATTTGAGATCTGTGAATTAATCATATTTTCATTCTTTAGTGGGTGTCATATTAGAGTGGGATTATTTTAATGTTTTAATTTCCACTTGTGGAATCAGCAGTTATCTTGTGGAAGTCTGAGCATATATTGTTTGTGTTTATCAAGGAAACATGTCTTTATTGTGATAAAACCTATTTTTCTTAAAAAATAACTAAACGTACTGTATGTTTTTCTCTACTGTGTTATACATGATGTGTTCTGTTCTTTTGCTTGGGATGATGTTAATATGTGAATGTGTGTACAGTTACACAAATTAGCCAGAATATAAAGATACATTGGTACATGCTGGCTTTATCCACAGCTCTCTGAAGCTTCCACAGTGCTTGAAAACTTAAAGATCAGCACTTCTTATGTACTGATTTAAAAATACCTACTGATAGCCACGTCCTGTTAATGTCCTGCTTACCCACAGATGAAATGAAAACTTCTTAATAGTTATGGTTTATGGCTATGTAATTTGTATTTGTTGTGTAAATAAGAACAGAAATATTTTGAGTACTTGTGGTTTCTACTTTGAATGCTTCTGGTATTTTCCATCTAATAATAAATCTACACTGTTCTAGGATGTCTTTTTGCCACACTTTTTTTGGTGTGTGGGCAATACAAGTTTTCGTATGTTTTCTTGCTTTTCTGACTGGTTTTCAGTTTGATTGTTTGGGACACTCATTATTATCATGTATTTCTTCTTTCTGCTGTAGAAAATTTACTGCTCTAGGTTTTATTTTTCACTTTAATGGATTTAGTCGTTTTCCATGCTTTAATGAATTTGGAGGAGAAAAGTCATCCTTCTGCCATTTTGAAGTGCAGTAAGTCCTGCAGTAAATGTATGCCATCATTTCTCTGGCAATTGTACATTAGCATTTGTAAATCACAAATAAACAGAATTTCAGTAAGAAGCAGAATCCCGGCCTTAGATACATTTTGTTTAGAAGTTTTTAAAAGAGTGCAAATATTAGCTAAGTGTTACAATGAACCCTTTCTCACAGGGAGCCATTTGAAACTTTAGATTTCAGTCCAATGCTGTTTTGTGAGGATTTATTCAACAAAGAAAGATGCTTTCAGCATCTATTGGGAATTTAATACATGGGTCAAAGTTTGAACTTTCCGTGAAATAAGAAGCTTTGCTGGAAAAGCAGAATGAGATAGATTTTTGCTCTTACCTATGAAAAAAATTGTAAGAGGTGTTGTTTTTTTTCTTTTTTTTAATGGGTCAAGTTGGTGACTCTGTGATTTCAGTGTGATAAAAACCTGGCCATTGAGAACATCCATTTATATAATATGTAGTCTGGGAAAGAAGCTTCTTGTTAACAAGATGTCT
>NW_009921496.1:0-22676 GCF_000696875.1 Nestor notabilis | reverse complement strand
GTTTTCTTCTCTCCCCCCCCCCCCCCTTACCTATGTATGTGTTCTAGGTAGTTTGGGGCACTCTGAGTTTTGCTGATGTAATGCACTTGGATCCTATTCCTCATTCTGTACTCACGTGAATAGACCCATTGATAGCAGTAAGACCACACAAGTAAACCAGGCTTGGAGAACTGTGTTCTTGTGTTTTCTGCAGAGATTAAATTTGGATGATGAAATACTCATTGTTTTTGTGGAGCTGGCTCTTGTGACATAAGCTCACATGGCCCAAGCAGAACCCTGTATTTATAGCTGTAAGTGAAATGTTCTAAACTATGTTATTTTTATAGTCTGTTTCTTTGTCCCAGAAGAAGGCTGTAAAAAAGCCAAGAGCACCTCTACTGTAGGACCTGATGGAGCTAAACTGGAGTGCTGTTATTAGGGGTGGATAGTTAAATCTTGGCTGTGAAAGCTGCCCCCTGTTAGCTTTCTGCTTTATGTTTCTTATTCCCACTCTTCTCTCCCAGCAGCACTTATTCCAGTATGATGTTGTTGATGTCCTGAGTGAAGAGTATCTGTCTGCATTCTCCCTTGACATCTCTGGCAGCCTGGAAATTTGGAAATAACACAAGGCACCATCAGTTCCCAGATACAGAAGGGCATAAGCAGTCGACAAGGGCATCACGAGCAGAGATAAAGATGTCATAATCCCATTCCACTCAGTACTTGTCAGACCCCACATGGAATACTGTACTCAGTCTTGGTCCCTGACTTAGGTTAATCTAGGTAATCATACCAAAGGGTGTATCAGTTCACTTTTGCTTATGTTATTCACGGGATAGCTGGAGTAGAAATGGACTTCCTTTCTACATTAATGGGATCAAAGTCCATGCTAAAGTATTGATATATTTATAAGGGGCTGAAGGGTGCAAAATAGGTATCATGACAGGGAGAGCAACAGAAGGGATGCTTCTCTTCCCTGCTTTTCTCCTCTAGCCTCTGATGTGCAGCTATCAAATACAGAGACTGCTAAATCCATCTATCTGTAGGTATTTTTTCATGGCACTCAAATGCTACAGAATGCACAGGCTGTGGCACTTGGCTCCTTCCACCTGACAGGAAGAACTGGTTCAGGGAGGTAAACGCTTCAGTGAAGCAGCCCTTCTCTGGCAAACCTCACTGTGCCTTGGGGCATTTTACCTCTGTGGGTGGCTGTAGTAGTTTCTTTGCTGCTCTTAGGGGGATGAATACCAGTGCAGGTACCTTTACTTCTGCTGACACTCCCATGAAACTCAGGAAGGAGAGACGTGAGAGAGCGTTAAGGTTGAGGGAAGTGCCTGCTGCACTGGCAAGTTAGCCTGTATTTTTCTGTCAGTGTTGGCCTCTGCAAGCTCAATTCTCCGTTGCACAGGCTGCTGTTGGTTTTGCACCCCGTACATCCAGCAAAGTTTGGCAGATTGATCCTTCTGATGAGGCTCAATGAGGAAATAAGGCATGCAGTAGGAAAAGTTGTGAGCCAGGACTGAAGTATACAAACAATGTATACGTGTATGTATGTGAAGTATACAAACATAGTATGATTCATACTTAAAAATTCATGGACAAAAATACATGTAGAGAGCATTATAATTTTTATGTGTGAAACTTGACAAGAACAAAGTAAACAAGTAGCCCATAGCAGATTTTGGAGGTACGCATATTCTACAGTATCTTTGAGAAGAGAGAACTAGTGTGTTAGAATAAAACCTGTGTTGATTTAAAGGTCAGAATACATAAAATAAAACTGTGTCAGCAATGACAGGTTAACCAAAGAGTTAAATTATGGTGAAATTTGCAGCCTTGTCAAGCAATTTACTGTCACATTAATGAATTTTGTAGAGAGACTGTTTTGAATAGAATTCTTTTTCATCAAATATTATGCATATACTTTCTGTGTTTGTTTAAAATAAAATGTAATGAAACAGCTAATAAAAGCCCAATTTATTTGTTTCCTTCAAGAAACAAGTTTTTAACATGCAACTGCTGTTCTTTGTGTTCTGTATACTCTTTCTCCCTTTCAGAGTGTATGTTTTTCCAGTGATCTGTTACTAGACTTTTTCTCTCCTCTTGCTTCTAATTAAAAAAAAATCTATGTTTATATGTGTGCAGACAATCAGGTCAGCAAGAGGGGATAGCTCCTAAAACCTTCTCCTGACACTCTGAAATTACACAAGGGCCTTTTACAGCAGTAGATTGTGTGGCCTGGGAAGCAGAATGATAAAAAGGAAACTGGGATAAGGTACAGCTTTGTCTCTTTTCTCTTACATTTGACCCTCAGAGGTGATAAGGGAACAAGTTGTGACACTGCGCACGTGAGTTCTGAAGTGTTGATGGGGTTTTTTTGGTTTTGGGTTTTTTTTTTTTTTTTTTGGTTTTTTTTTAGGACTTTAAGAAAGAGGGGGAACAGAGCAAAAATAAATCAATTAACAAGATATGGGAAGTTTATACAGGCATGTATGCATTGCTAGAAATGGGTCAAAATCATTAATATCTGCTCATCTCTTCATGGCCTTGGTGCAGTGTCTTCCCATTCTTCGGTGCATATCCTGATCCCCAGGTAGCATTTGTCCTATTCAATTAATAGCTGTATTAAATTTTATTTTTACTGTTCAGGTCTTTGACTTCCTTTAATGCCAACAGCTAGTGTAAACTACTTGGGAGAAGATGCTAAAAAGCAATGCAGTCATTGGCGACTTATAAAAAGACTTGGAGCTTACACCTAAATACCATGCTCTGTTTATTTTCTAGAACACTGATAACATTTAGCGTTTTGGTTACAGATTTTTTTTTTTTTGTTTTCTGAACACAGGATCTTGGTGATGGTTATCTTAGTAAAACACACTTCCAAGTAAGAAGTAGAAGCATCCCACCAGATCTCAAGGAGAAAAGCAGTGATAACATTGAACAAGCATTATTTACGCATGCTGAAGTAAGTACAGACTGTTGTGAAGTAAGTACAGACTGTTGTGTTTGTAAAAGAAATGATGAACAGGATATTTTAAAAATAATATGCTATTAAATTAAGTCCTGCCAGAAAGATTTCAGATCTACCAGTGGCTTTATTTTTCCTGTAGTTCTCATTCAGATGTACAGCTCTATTAGTGATGAGAACTGGGATGAAATGGGAAGGCTCCGGCATCTTCTATGTGTATATTTTCCTCATGGAAGGATAAAATCTCTGTGCACTTTGATTCACCAACCTTAAGGAAACTTCTGTGTGTGTAGAAAAAAGATTAAGTATCAAGATTTAGTTATCTTAGAGATACTTATTAATTAAAAAATAAAGAAAACTTTAGATTAATACTCATTGGAAGTGATACTTACTGAAAAAGTTGCATATGAATACTTTACACTCAATGTGTATTTTTCTATTGTGGAACTTACTTAAAATATGGAGCAATTTTTTGAAACTGGTGAGAGGAAATAAAATAGATCTGGTGTTCCTGAAGGAGAATAAACTTCTTTCTTCCAGAAAATGAAAACGATTCATTAAACTGAGGGTGAACTGATCTGAATAATTACTTGATTGTTTGATTCTGCATTAGACCTTCAGATTACTGACTAATCAAGATATAAACAGTAGACATTCACTCTCCTGTTATGTTGTTACCATAAATATGAAAAGAAATCTTGGGTTATAATTGACTGAAAACAATGCATTCTGTATACTATAAACTGCTGAATAGATGGAGATGGTGTATTTTCCAGGTACCTTTTTCAGTAGCAGTTCTTTTTATTTTTTCCTCAGCATATTGATTTTCCCCTCTCCAACCCCTGAGACTCTGGTACAGGGTCTGAAATGAGTATTCTATTGGCCTGGTTTCTGAAGGAGATGACACTTAAAACAACCATGCTTTTTGTTAGTTTGTGGTGTAATAGTTTCTGCTGATTTTTTAGTTCGCTCACAGATTTCATCTGTATTTCGAAGAGTGGTAGATATCAAGAAGTGTTTGGTTCTTAAAAATTTTGGGAAAACAGATGTCTGGCTAGATGAAAGGTACTTTTACTGGCAGGTAGAAGTCTAGTCTTCGTGTTCGGTTTGTCTAGTCAATGCAAGTGACTAGTGCAAGTACAGGACTGGACCTCAGAGTGCCATGAGGAACATCAGCGGTTCTTGTGACACAAGTTAAGCTGTAAACAAGATGTGGTTCTTTTATCAGCCTGACAACTTGTTCAATCAAGTTAAGAAAAAAACCCGACCATTTTACAACCCCTTGGCTGATATACCAGCTTTGATACAAACTGGAAGCTGTGTAATCTTCAGAACCATATTGTTTGTCAAATACCAGTTATAAGCATCCTATGTAAGTCGCAGCTGAAGCATTTTAAGTTTTCCTTTAATTTACATTCTAGAATTTCTTAAAATGAAGGCTGATTAGTGCTTCAGAAGTTGTTACTTAATTATTGCTATGACACTGTATACTTCAGTCCTGGCTTGTAAGAACAGATGAAGAGTGAAGCAAGGTCTTGGAAAGTTATGTAGATTATGAGACATGAGGGTATGCATAAGAGAAAAAATTGAGTTTCTTCTGCAAAATATTCACTGCCTAATACAGATTACGTTGAATTTATGTTCTTTATTGAACTGAAGGGTAACCAGGCTGTTAAAGATATTTAATCTAGAAAATGGTAGAAGCACAACAGTAAGTTGGAAAATGAAATTTGCTATGGATGTATAAAGTAAAACTTTGCATTTCACACTAAGGAGAAAGATGGTGACTCTGTAGAAGATAAATTTGCTCAAGCGCAGCAGTCCCTGTATGAGATGCATATTCTCTTCCACAGATGTTCAATGGGAGAGTCCTGTTGCACTGTTCTAACAGTCTGGTGTTACAGAGTTGCTGCAGTGTCTTTCAATAAGTTACTGAAATATATTCTGTTGAATAGAGTTCAGCAAAAGTTGTGGTCTTGGTAGAAATTGGAAAGGTTTCCACTGGCTGCATGCTTTCAGTATTTAGCATTCTTTTTCCTTAGAAAATTTATAAATTTTATTTTTGAAGTCTGACAGAGCTCTGGATAAGAATTTTAATTTATTTTGAAAAAAGTCGTGATAATTGCTTATGTCACGATTTTCAGTTTCAGAATTACTGTTATGATCTAGATTTTTCTATCTTGTATCTCTACTACTTGTGTCTGACTGAGGTAATTCCATCTGTCAGTAGTCTGATCTTCAAGGCATGGTAGGAGATATCATACATGTAAGATAATTAAACTAGGAACAGTAAGGAAATTAAAGCCCAATCAATATCCAGTGTTAGGACCAACCAGTGTTGTCAAAAGACAAGGATAAAAATGTATTGTGGCATATGACAGGGCTTACTAGGCCATAGGATTTTCCTCTCCGGCTCCTGGGAAGTCAGTTGAGAGAGTACAAATGGAATGTTAATTTTGAGAGGCAAGGTGCAAATTAGGGTGAAAATTAGAAGTCATATTTTTGAAGCTGGGTGGAAATATGAGGAAGTTATCCATACTGAGGACTTAGCTCCTATTTAAGTAATTCAACCAAAGACACATCAGAGGAGAGGTGATATTGAATAAATCCGTGAGTATATTCTGTTATAGCAAAGAGTACAGTTAGGATATTGAAACGGCAGAGAAGCAAAAGCACCTGTTCTGTTTGCTTTTAATCTGTGAAGAGATGGTAAAGTCTAATGATACAGTACAGAAAATATACAGAATAACTGAAGTGACTTTATTAAAATAGCAAAATCAGTTACCAGTTACCACAGCATCAAATGTGCTAATTTTATGGCATCTCCAGGGAATATGATAAAATTATTTGAACAGTTTATTTCAGCTCATTGATCGTATGGACAGTTAATGTTTCCAATTTTCCATCTCATTGTCTGGTATCTAAATATTTGGAGCCTTCGTGGTGAAGGAGTGATGAATAACTGTGTATTCTGGTCTTTTCTAGAGCAGTCTGTAGTATGTGGTATGCTTGGTGCCATTTATACAAGTTGTATTTTCCTCTGAAAACCAAGAATAAAATTTTGTGTGGGTTTCTTTCTGCTTATTTTAGATATCTGCAATATAGAACTTGTCACTTAGATCTTTGTTTCAGCCTGAGGAGGTAAAAAATGCATTTTCGGGTATAAATCAGTCAACCTATTTTAGGTGTCTTCTCTAGAAGATGAGCTAAAAGTATCTGGTTTGCTTCACTGATGATCAAGGGAAGCTAGGTGGTTAACCTGGATGTAGATGTCTCTTTTTGTCATGTAGATCTCATATAACAAAATACATATCTGAGCTCATTAAAAACAGTAGAAATTTTTTCTGGTAAATTCACTGAAGCTGAGATTTCACTTCAACAGTAAAGCTCAACTTTAGTTGAGGACCGTATTTTGTAAAGTAGCAATTAAAAAAAAGGAAAGAAGGATTTAAGGATAAACCATTAGAGCAATTGGCATTGATTTAAACTTTGATTGAAATCCTTACACTGACACTGGCATGCTCATGCAGTGGAACGCCTTGGTCATACAGGAGGTCAAAATGTGCGCTCAGTTAGTGTATGCAATGGATTTGCATGCGCGAGTATGCCAAAGTACCACCCTTTTTGGAGTGGTGGTAGTGTGAATTGCTGTATTCTGGTTCTTATTGGAACAGCTTACTCACACAGAGGTTCCTGTATTGCAGGTATTGTAAGATACTAGGGATCAGCTGATGGACAGTAAGTTGCTGTGTTGGAGGCAGTCTTCTCTATAGGATCAAGAGGAATACAGCAGAAGCTAAGAACAGGTTTGGGTGTCACTGTGCTGTACTGCAGCAAGTGGGCATGTTACCTAGAATGAAGCAGGTTTTCAATTTTCTGGAACTTGAAGGCTGGTATGCACATAATAGTTAATTGATGTTTTCTTCAGCTCATTGGCAAGCCTGCTGAATTCAGACTGGCTCCTCATTATCCTATGATATCTGCTAGTTTCCAGACATACTCTTGCTAATTTTTGAGCTGTCCTAGGCAGTAGATGAATTACCTTCTGAACTCATATGGATTTATGTCCATATAAATTCACTGACACTGTGAAGCAAGGTATCTGAAGGCCTGTGTGCTTAAATTCTAGTAACTGCATAGAGCAGTTTTAGAAAATTTCTGTCTTTATACTTTGCAGTAACTGAGTTGTCAAGCCTGCGGATGTTGTTTCATGCAGACCCTTTGTTTCATTTGCCATCATATTTCATTTGCCATCTTACTAGAAAGGGACTGAGAATGTTCATCTGATTTCTGTGAATTGGTATAATAAAGATATTTGTTTTAATGTCTGGCTTCATAAGCAGAAACTACTAAGGACATTATGACAACCAGGTTTGTGGAGGACACCCTTCTAACCAATGAGATCAGATTCAGTCCCTAGGATATGATTCTGTGATTCTATATGAGACGGAAAGTTCAGAAATCTTTTAGAGTATCTTCCAATAGAAGGAAAACAGCATGACATGCAAAGCAAGGAGCTAATACAAACACATGGTGCCATTTGAAAATTTGTAGGTTGCAGTTTTGTTCTGGTTAAATTTTTATTGAATCAGTTGTTGTCTTTCTGTGTTTTCCTGACTTTATGCCAGATGAGTGTCATGTATACTTCTCCACAGACAGCATAAATCTTTTGTAACCACCATACTCTGTTCTGGCTAATTCAACAACAATCTTCAGTGTATATTCCTTTTTGATCCAAATCAGATATATTCTGCCAAGAGATCTGTCAGGGTCTGTATCAATGAACGTGGAATTGCATCTTCTTTTGTATAACTTATTTGATATGTGGAAACGTGTTTCAAATGTTTCTATATTGACATTCTTATATTACCCAAATTTATAACAGAGATTCATGTGAGTTGTTCCTCACAAGCTCTTCACTGAGACGATGCAAAGATGAACAGTTTGATGAACTTAATCTGGGCTTGTTTTTGAGGGGTACTTGTGACACTGGTATTTTGACTGTCTGAGGCATTAGCTTCTGCTTCCATTGAAACTGGAAGCTTATCCTTCTGTATTTGTGGATTCTTTACCCTTTTCAATCATCCCTTTTTCCAGTCTAAGTATATCATAGCGAATGGGGTGTTTTTTCCTCCCTATAACTGATTCAAATGCTACAAAGTTGTATTTCACTTAACTTATTTTGAACCCAGGTAGCCAACTGCACTGAAATGATGCCTTTCATTCTAGATTTCAGTATTTGCCATCATCCAATTCCAGCTTTTGTTAAGTGCTGTGTAGACACATCTCAAGCAAGGACAAAACAATTAGATACATTACTATGCGAATTGTTGATAAGGTGAAGAATACTATAAAAAATTTAAAATTAAGATAGTCTTCCTGCCTCAAAGAACTTATATTCTAGAAGAGCAGAACAGAAAAATCTGGATTCACTTTATGCATTCTTTTTGTTTGTTATTCAAATAGCTCAAGGGAGGCAATAACTTGGAGTAATAATTCTCTGTGTGTGGTTTGTCTCAGTTCCTCTGGGTATTGCAGAAGAAGTGAGTCAGCGTGGAACCATTTCTGAAGCTAGAGCCATTGCTACTTTATAAAGGAGTGGGCAGGTCAGGAATGTTGAAGGTCTGTTAATACCCAAATGTAGCCTTTGGAAAATGAGCACTGAACTTCACAAACATGTTGAGTAAGTTACATGTTTACTTTTACATGGACCCCACCTTTCTGGCGGACATTCTTTGGTGTTAGTGAAGATCTGCCTGATGGAGGATGTGGGAATGAGTTTGACATCTTTCTTAAACTTCATAATGCCATGTGATTTGCTGTTTAGCTGTGCTGTTCAGTGTATAACAACTAAAAAATTACAATTCTTAGTAATTATTAATAATTTTTTCTATAAACAAGTCCTGTATTTTCAGAATTGAGAACAACTTTTTTTTGTGCAAAAGTAAATAAGATGAACTCAATGTAAACATTTGCATAACCACAGTATTTGTTGGATGGTTAAAACATGTGAAGTGAAAACTCAGCAAAGAGTACTTAAGGAGAAAAATGTAAATACATCTATTGGAATCCAGCTCTCACTGCAGGAAGTAATGAAAGGACCTTAGTAAAAAGGGAGAAAATCAACTAGGACATACTCAGCTAAAACATCAGTTTGTAATGAACGGTCTGAGCTCAGGAGCAGTGCAGTTGCTCAGAAACAGGGGAGTTTACCCCTTGTCTTTTTGATAGTTTCCCTGTTGCTTTGAGAAGGGAAGTAAATCATGCTGCATCTGAATTCAACCCAAAATATGTTCCCTTGAAAAGCTGATGTGGAAAGCTTTGATATGATGGAAGTATTCGCGTTTCAGTTTGTCTCAGATCTACTCAGACCTTTTTCATCACACTTGGCTTCCTATTCCAATTCCATTAGATCTTGTGGGAGTAAGCTCTCCCTTTGGTGCTGCTGCCCAAAATGTCACTTGTCAGCCTTAACTGGGCCAGACTACGTTTTTGTGCCCCATAGTTCTGTATTAGCCAGGACTTATCTTCCACATTCCTTAATGCTTTGTTGCCTGGCATATGTACCAGCAACCTTTTCAAATGCCAGGTCACAGAAAGGAAACCTAAATTGTTGATGGAAATGTGTAAAAAAAAATAAAAATCAAGAAACCACTTAGTCTAAGGCGATCTAGAGTGCATTGCAAAACACAGTGAAAATGCTTGTGATTTTTCTTAAAAATATATTAATCTGAAAATGGAATTAGCCTTTATTAAACCACAAGAAAATTCTGGTGTGGATTTTATTAACTGTTTTCTACATGAAAAGCCTTGGCAAAAGAAGGACATTGTTTAGAAATATAAAGTCAGGAAGAAACTTTGGTGTAGACGTTATACCCCTTCCTTGAGCTGGAGAAACCTCAATAAAGGAAGAGTGCTGTGGTGACAGAAGTAATTCGAATCCCAGATATGTCCTGCTTCTGGGCTACTTCACTGATGGGATGTCTCTCAAGCTTTGTGGAAGAGGCTAAATGGTTCTGTTCCTGTAAAGTTCTGGAGGAAATTGAAGTTTCTGTCTCCCACGCACAGACCTTTGTAGATAATTTTCTGTGTGTCACTTTGGTATCCTGGCAAATCTTGTTAACAGTTAGTTACATTTAGTTTTCAGCGGCTTTGATGACATGCTGTTGGCTTGACTATCATTGTGGGTGGTGGGACTCTGATCTGAATTCTCTATCTATCTTCTACATTCGTTGATTGCTGTTCTGTTTTACCCAATAGATTATGCTTTGTTTTCACAAAAATTAGAAATTACATCAAAGGAAATATATAAACTAATTATGAGCCATACTGTATGACCTCCAAAAGTGATTTTTTTTGTGTTTTTTTTTTTTTTTTTAGTTTTTTAGTTTAAATGTTAGCATAGAGTGATTCCAACTTTTTATCTGCTCTCTTAGTATTCAGAGTTGTCGCTTAACATTAGCAAATGAATGCTACATCAAACACAGAAAAAGATGCTCTAGTTCAGATTTGGTAACTGAATGTGACAGTTCAGTCAGAGTTACCATGGCGTAATCCCGGCAGAATGCCTTCCTTCTGCAATAAATAAACCTCCATTTCCCATGGAGCACACATCGAGACACTGGCAAGTGAAGATGGTTTTCCCAGAATCTGGACTTTGAGAAACTATGAAGTATTTTAAACTTTTTAATATTCAAGTTAAAATTTAATTAAATATTTTTAAGTGTAATTTAATTTCATAAATGTACAGTCTGTCTTTTTTTCTTGTGTGTGTATGTACCTTTTTAAGTAAACTAAGGCATTATTATGAGAGTGTAAAAATAAATTTTAAAAATGGTACCAGAGCGGACCTCAGTAGTTGTCTTTGCCCTGTGAATTATGCTGATTCACCTTAAAGCTGTGTATGATTACATGTTCAGAGAAGTAATAGAGGCATGTAGACCACATGTTCAGGCACTTACCTACCTGGGCTATGTGTTTTCCCTCTCAATTTGCTAGAGCAATGTCTTCTTTTACAAGGCTCAGTGGCTTTTGCATCACGTGTTTTGATATCCACAAGCTTGATGTGCCTTGATGCCTGGGCAGAACACCCGGAGATCCCAGCTTCTACAGTTTTCTTATTGGAAGGACTTATGAGAAATTAAAATCTGTTTTTTCTGTTTTCAATTTTAAAATATTACTGTAGTAGTCTAAATAAGAACTGTTGTAAAAATAGACATTTTTGTTTTGTTACTATTTAAAACAAAGAAATGTTCACGATACAGTGGTTTGCTCCTACTACGTATTGTTTCTCACCCACCCCCTTTTTTATTCTGTCAAAAAAAAAAAAAAGTTGAAATTTAGCTATCATGAGCAAAAGAGGTAATCATAGGCCTCTAGAATCCCAGACTGGTTTGGGCTGGAAGGAACCTTAAAGATCATCCAGTTCCAGCCCACTACCACAGGCAGGGACACCTTCCACTAGACCAGGTTGCTCCAAGCCCCTGTGGCCAGCCTGACCTTGAGCCCTGCCAGGGATGGGGCAGCCACAGCTTCTCTGGGCAACCTGTGCCAGGGCAGCAGCACCCTCACAGGGAAGAACTTCTGCCTCAGAGCTCATCTCAGTCTCGCCTCTGTCAGGGTAAAGCCATTCCCCTTGTCCTGTCCCTACAGGCCCTTGTAATGAAGTGGTATGTATATCAACAGTGCTTATGGTGGCACAAATGGCCACACCGTGGCATCCTACTACATTATTTAATATATTAATACTAACTTGTATTTTGTAAAGTAATACTGTTGTGGCATTTCCTAAGCAGGACTGTGCAGGACTGTACAGGGATAACGAGAATGAATGGTCTGGGGGGAGAATATCAGTAGGATACAGTGATTCTTTTTCACATCTGAGTAAGTAGATCCCAAATATGTCCCAACTAAACCTCCAGAACTAGATTGTTCAGGAGTTGGAAGAAGCTGTACACTGTAGTGTTTTTATTCAGTGCAATTCAGAAATGGGGTCAGGCATGTGGTAAATACTCACTAGAATGCATACAAGACCCACATGCGTTACTCTGAATTTTACTCTCTGAGTTTGCTTGGTCTTTAAACTGTGCATTTTCATGTTAAGTCAGCAGAACACATGAGAAGTACTGGTGGTAGTTGTTTGGAGTTGGTTAATCTGTGAGATGTGCAGAAGGATTATGCCTCAAGCTTGTTCACTAAAACTGTGGTGATGTTAAACATAATAGAAGTCTAATGTAAAAATTCTTGCATTGCTAAAAACAAATCTTCATGTATGTTTGTAATAGCCTGGCCTTAAGAAGGTAAAGGGAAAGGATTTTTTAGCAATAGAAATACCTTTGACATTAATCAATACAGAATTGTATTTTAGTTTGGCTAGTGCAGAGTATGGAGATGCAAGAGCCAACCAAATCATGAATAGTGTTTCAGAAACCTGGGTTTTAAAGTATGCCTCTGTTTCCTGCCCATATGTATGTGGTGAGCTAGTGATGGTGGCAAATAGGGCTGAATGGAGTGAAGAAGGGTGGTCCTTATTCCCAGTGCTCTGGGTGTCATTCCTGCACCAGCACCTTGGGTTTGGATCAGTTTGTTCCCACCTGGAGCAGCCAGAGCGTCCCAAGGGACGTTGTAACATCCCGATCATAATCCCAGCCTTTGGCTGCTCCAGGGGCAATGTGGGGATGTGCTGCCCTAACTCCAGGCAGAACACTGTCTTTTTGTCAAGACCGTATTTTTTCAAATGTTTATGACATTAGGTCACAAACCAGCAACGTGACACCATAGTGTTTATCAATGCTGTTTTACCACAAAGGAAACAAAATCACAATCCAGTCAGTTGTTAGCATTTTACTTTTTATTATCTCGAAATACTTCATGTTGTCAGTTTTGCATATATGCCTTCCTTTGTTTCTGTTAAATACTGTACTGGTGCAGTATTATGCTCTAATGTTCTAGGGACTGTGATTGTCTCTTTTGGAGCAATACTTTTATTCTGGCTAAGGGCCTGTATTTCGTAGCAGTTACATGATTCAACTTTCAGTGTGTTTTCACCTGCAGCACACAGGTCATATTGGCCTGGAGTGAATATTGCAGATTTAGGGCCATACAGTGAGCAGTGGCTTCCTGAGAACCAGGCAAAATGGCCATATGTCACTGCTTTGTAGAAAATTCATTGTTACTGTCCTTTTAGCTGTGAGGTCTAACCAGTAGTTTTGTTTCCTCTGCAGCACCATCTCATCGTCATTGTCTCTGAACTGTTCACCTGGGTCAGTCTTAAGATATATGAAACAATCCTTTTCTCCCCTTTTTTGTGAAGAGCAGTTATTATTTCCTACACTGGAAAAAGATTTGATCTCATACTTGTTTCCTACATTCTAAATCTTTCTATACCCCGAATCTTGTTAGCTTTATTAATGAATAAGCAGCCATTGCTTGGTTTTTGTTAATATTGTGAAGATAGTGATTTAGCTTTCTTTTTGAGGACAGAATGTGATGTTCCTCAAGGACATTATAGAGTTATACTGTATATTTGAAGTCTAGTCTTTAGATAGAATTAAATAACCCTGAAGTTGATTGAGATTTAGGAACTTCTGCTGCAGTAAATATGTTCTAAATTTATGAATTGTTTTGTTGCCAGTAGTAACAATAACTGATTTTTCCTCATGCAGATAAATACAGAGTGAGGAGACACTGCTTTCTTACCTTTTAGGAGTCAAGTCTTGGTTTATGCCCTTTGAAAACACAGTGAAGAAAATAAGAATTTTTTTCATATCGGACTGGTACGGACATGATACTACCAAGGCAGAGTGTTAAATTTGGTACTAATGTGGTTATGAATACCCCAGTTTAAAAACTGCTGTTCCTTTAGTTTACAGCTGAAAGGAATTTGGTTCTGTGAATTTGCATGGGTTACAGGTATTATCCCGAATGAACAAGATAATATATCTTTCATACATAGTGGGTGTTTTTTCACTTGAAATCAGCTTGTTAATTTTGTGTAATCTTTCTGCCCTGGTTTGCCAGAGATTAGATCAGACATTGCTTACACATGCTTATTGACAACTTCAATGAGACACTCTCAGTTCTACTGTATACAAGATACTGAAAGATTCAGAGCAAAGGGATGATTTGGGACAGGAAAATACACTGCTTAGCATAAATGGTTGTCTGTAACCAGCAGTATTTTGCTCAGTGGTGGATAAATTTTTCATGATGATCAGTGGTGGTAGCAGTGAAAATAAGTAATTTCAATTGACCCAAACATCTTCTACCATTTTGCTCTGAATTGTGGAGGAGGATATAATGTCATATGGTAAGTATGATTTAAGTTTGCTTTCTGAAAAAGGCAACAGTAAAGTACAATAACTCCTTGGGATCATGAGGTGGGCATTTCTCTGGGATAAGTGATAAACCAAGATGCAGAAAGGCAGACTGTTCTAGTATAGAAGAGAGAAAGCTGAGGCTTGTGAGAGTTGAAAGACTTGTGTGGTAGGTAGTAGGTTATACTTCATAACATAAGCTTTGAGTCCATCTAGTGATTTCTGTAACATAATCATTAGTATTTATTTCCATCTGTATTTTCTATTTTTCTCTGTTTCATAGCTTGCCAATAGAATTTCTTTCCCAAACAGTTGAACCTAGCTTGCAGACTGACAGGGCACAAAAAAACCACCTTCAGAGGAAAGCATATTAAAAAGCTTAGAAATCACCAGAAAGTGTTAATGGCTCTGTTGGCTGTTACACAATGGGATGCAGGAATTGCAATAATGTTCTTCTTCCATCTGGTGCCTGCAAACTTGATGTTTTCAGAGGCATTCATTGCTGTGGCAAACTGTTCACTTATTCATTCATGTGTAGTTGCCCATTATTCTTTGGAAAAAGAGTTGGGTTGAAATCGGATCAGTTCGTTGTTACAGAAGTGCTCAGTGTCAAACATACTACAAGAAGATGTCAGTCCAAATGCAAATAACATGAAATTTCGAAGCATCTTTGCATGTTGTATATATTTGGAATGTACTGTGAAGGTGTAGTCCCAGGAGTGAGGATCTTGAGTGACAATACTCAAAGGAAAATCGTGCAGTATCAGTGCCAAAATGTCAGTCTTAGACTGAAATTTCAATTTCTGTTTTAAATTTCCTGGCTTACATTAGCTAACATCCCAGCCTTAAATTCCCTTCTTTTCTTACAATCTCTGTAGTTGTTTTCTTTGTTACATCTGGACTGGGTAGTTTTCAGGACAGTGAGGTACCCACTGACTGGAAGGTGTCACTCTGAAGGTGAAGAATGGTTACATGAACTAAAGGATGGGAAAGAGCTGCAGCTGATGCTTCTCACTCCCTATAGCAAAAGGAGACAACTTTATTTTGGAACATGCTGCCTGATTTCCTTATATTGGTTGCTGGTTGGGGCAATATTGGGGTTGCCAGTTTTGTCACTTTACTGAAGAACAAGGACCACCTCGGGTCCTCATGAGGAACACCTGGAGGAAGTGTGGGTCTCAGCTTGCTGGCAGGGTTAGTATTTACAGCTTCATAGGAAAATCTTCAGAGTTCTGGTAGGAGGAAAGTGAGTGAAGACAGAGGCAGGACATTTACATCTTGTTGCCAGACCAGGAGATAAGGGAGTTGATAGGTAATTTCTGAGCACAAACCAGTTAAAAATGTCCAACTCTTGGTCCTCCCAGGACATCTGAAATAACCACATCCATGATGAAGATGCTTGCGAGGGCTGGAGCACCTCTGCTCTAGTTACAGGCTAAGAGAGCTGGGCTTGTTCAGTCTGGAGAAGAGAAGACTCCTTAAGGGGAGACCTTAGAGCAGCTCCAGTGCCTAAAGGGGCTACAAGAAAACTGGAGAGGGGCTTTGGACAAGGGCCTGTAGGGACAGGACAAGGGGAATAGCTTTAACCTGACAGAGGGGAGATTGAGATGAGCTCTTAGGCAGAAGTTCTTCCCTGTGAGGGTGGTGAGGCCCTGGCACAGGTTGCCCAGAGAAGCTGTGGCTGCCCCATCCCTGGCAGTGTTCAAGGTCAGGCTGGACACAGGGGCTTGGAGCAATCTGCTCTAGTGGAAGGTGTCCCTGCCTGTGGCTGGGGGTTGGAACTCTATTCTGTGATATGGCAAGAGTCATTGATGATGTTTTCATAGCAAGACAGGCTTGGTGGTTTAGCCATTGCCTATCATTTGGTCTGTTCTCCCAGAATATAAATTAATCTCTCCAGTCCTGCAGTAGTGAGCAGGTAATGAACTTACTTGTTCTTTTCCTGAAAGTATTATAGGATTTACAGGCCTTGAACACTGCCAGGGATGGGGCAGTGATAACTCAAATGACTAATTTCCACCCAGAGATAAAGAAGAGGAGAGGGAGGGATGGAAGCTGTAGTGAGATCTTGAGATGTATTTAACCTGTGTCTACTTCAGGACTGTGGTTCAGAGCAGTAGTATAGTTTTGGAGCAGAGCCTCCAGCTGCCCCCCACTTACTATGAGTTGGTTGATTTGGCATACATGAACTAGATGACTGTTCAAGCTGGACTAGATCTGATCCAGCTATGTACTGCACCAATGGGCACCAACTTGTAATGCAGGTTTAAGGGTCCAAACCAGTGACTGATTTTTATAGCTTTGAACTACATGAAGTTGGTCTTTCAGTTCAGAGAATAAGATTAAGTCCAGTCTGCAGTAAAATCTTGGAGCTGCATACAGTGTAGGTTTCAGGATCTCTGCACCAACTATGGATGCCCTTGATCTATTCCTATAGTTCTGCATTACTTGTGGATGCAGGGGTAGCCCTAAGTACCTTAGTGTACCAGCACTTTTGCCTAGGAAGTAGTCCTCCTAAAATAAAGACTTAAGTTCTTGATTAGTCAGTGGAGAGCAGTACATGCTTTTATGTGTCTCTGTCATGGTTTTAGCCCAGCTGGCAACTTGGAACCATGCAGCCGCTCGTTCACTCCCCACCTCTTCCTTCCTCCCCCCGCTCCCGGAGGGATGGGGAGGAGAATCGGAGGAATGTAACTCCCACGGGTTGAGATAACAGCACTCCAGTAACTAAGGTATAATACAAACCACTACTGCTACCAATAATAATAATAAGAGGAATAACAAGGGAAAAGGACACAACCGCTCACCACCCGCCGACCGATACCCAGCCCGACCCGAGCAGCGATCTGGGCCTTCCAGGTAACTCCCCCCAGTTTATATACTGGGCATGACGTGCTGTGGTACGGAATACCCCTTTGGCCAGTTTGGGTCAGGTGTCCTGTCTCTGCTTCCTCCCGGCTTCCCCTCCTTTCTGGCAGAGCATGAGACTGAGAAAGTCCTTGGTCAGAGTAAACATTACTTAGCAACAACTAAAAACATCGGTGTTATCAGCGTTGTGGCCAGACTGAAAGTCAAAAACACAGCACTGCACCAGCTACTAAGAAGGAGAAAAAATGACTGCTGTAGCTGAACCCAAGACGTCTCTGAATAAAGATGTTGTGTGTTTGAGTTCAGGCAGCAGTTACGCAGACATGGTCTGCTTTGGAAGATCTTCAAAGCCAGTTATTTCTTTGCCAGCTAAGTTGAAACTTAAGACCTGAATCTGAATTAACGAATCTGAATTAAGTGTCTCTTCCAGCTTTATAAGTTCCTCCGCTTGTGATTTATTTTCCCTCCTATATGTACTGTTCAGTCAAATCCACGCTTTTGGGATATTAGCAGATAATGCTGATCATGTTAGAAGCAAGGTGTATCAGAAGAATTAGTTAAACATGACTAAAGTTCATCCCATTTTTGGCATCTGGGCCATATGATTTTCAGCAGTTGCTAGAAGCTAAGTGTAGGTTTTTGAACTGACCTGATACTTAGCAGTGGTGAGTCCTTTGGCTATCTTTAGTGGAAGCTTCTGAGTACGTGATGCTTTGGAAAATCAGGCCACATAGGCACTTAAATAGAAACCTGCTAATCTAAATGGAAGTTTGTGATTTTGAGAGTTTTGTCCAAGATTTAGAAGCTAAGGCAATTGAGTAGTTAGATGGGTTTGCAGGAATGAACACAAGCAAGAAAAAGCTACGTATATGAAATACGAAATCCCAGGTAGGATGCATGGCATACATTTAAGTATCTCCCTTACAGAATCCTTGTGCTTCAGCAGTGTTACAGCATATGTTTTAATGTATGTTTAATGTATGTTTAACTAATCCACTGATTAAGGTGTAGAAATGCAGTTAAGGAACAGCTGAAGTGAGTATACAATCAAAATTTTGATCTTGTGGTCTGGTCTTAGCTAGAATTCTTCAGCTTTCAAAAATAAACATTACAACTGCAGCCACTTAAATACAAGTGTAAATGGTAGAAACTCATGAGAGTTTCTAATTTTAAAAATATTTTTATTTGTTGTCTGTTGTTAGATGCTTATTTTCACATTCCTCTGGGTTTTTTTCCCCACATTTCGAAAGAGTAGAAACATACTTGCCATTTAACATCAAAGACATAGTTTCTGTGTAAACCATAACTGCACAAATTTGAGTTCTAAGAAAAATGTTAAGCATTGGAAAGATGAGAATGAAAAAGTTTGCTATACAAGAGTTAGCAAGGTATGATGCTCTCCTTTGGATTGTATTAGGAAAGCTGTTTTGATCTGATTTTCTATGATACATGTTTCTGTCTCTGCCCTTGCCCTTGCCTCTACTCAGAAATTCTTCCATCAGTGAAATGATAACCACATTTGGGCAAGGTAGAGGTTTTTAAAGATAATTAAGTTCCTTAAGCTTTAAGAAATTAAATAGCTGAGTGGAGGACAGAGACCATAAAAATTTTCTGCCTGAGGGAAAACGTGAAGCATGTGCTGGTAACTTACCATGTACCAGAGAGTTCACATGAGAAAGACCTTATAAATGTTCTAGCTGAAGAAAAGCCTTTCCTTGGACCTGAAACTTAGTTGACCGCAAGATGCAAATCTGCAGGAAAGAAATGTCAGTCAGACAAAACATTTCAAAATAATTCAAGGTAATTTGCAGTGTACAATATTTAACAAGCAACTTGATGAGCAGTTTCAAAATGTTTTGTCATGTGAATTTGATGCAATATAAAAAAAACAAACATGAGTTGATTAAAAAGCTATGCTCACATAAATAAAAGATTGTTTTTTGCTATTCATTTTTTCCCCCCTCTTTCCTTGTTGTGGTTCAAGCCCAGCCAGCAACCCGGAACCACGCAGCCGCTCGCTCACTCCCCTCCCTCTTCCTTCCTCCCCCCGCTCCCAGAGGGATGGGGAGGAGAATCGGAGGAATATAACTCCCACGGGCTGAGATAACAGCTCTCCAGTAACTAAGGTATAATACAAACCACTGCTGCTACCAATAATAATAATAATGATAAGAGGAATAACAAGGGAAAAGGACACAACCGCTCACCACCGGCCGACCGATACCCAGCCCGACCCGAGCAGCGATCTGGGCCTTCTGGGTGACTCCCCCCAGTTTCTATACTGGGCATGACGTGCTGTGGTATGGAATAGCCCTTTGGCCAGTTTGGGTCAGGTGTCCTGCCTCTGCTTCCTCCTGGCTTCCCCTCCTTTCTGGCAGAGCATGAGACTGAGAAAGTCCTTGGTCAGAGTAAACATTACTGAGCAACAACTAAAAACATCTGTGTTATCAGCGTTGTTCCCAGGCTGAAAGTCAAAACCACAGCACTGCACCAGCTACTAAGAAGGAGAAAAAAATGACTGCTGTAGCTGAACCCAGGACATTCCTCAAGTACCTATGCTTTGGGAACACAGAGGGTGCATTTGACTGACGTGTCCCGATGGACAGCCTTCTAGCCCTGTCAGAGGATACTGGGTGTATGGATATTAAAACCTTACTTTCTTTGGTGAAGTCTGGCATACCTTTAATTGCTCTTTTCCCTGTTAATGGAAGATTTGAATGTCTGTGGATAGTAGAGCTGTGCTGAACTTTCATTTTTAATCTTACATTGTATAGATATCCAGGACTTGCTAAGTCTGTCTTAAATTAATGGACATAATCCTATGCAAAGCTGCTCTGTGTGTCTGTGTGTGGTGCTGAAGTAAATCCATAATCTATACAGCAAGCCCAGTGATTCCACCAAGCTGTATTACCCAGTTCTTCATATATGCAAAAATTCTTAGCACTTCCAGGGAGAGCATTGGACTTGCCATGCAGGTGCTATGTAGTGCAAGGCATCGCTGATACTTACATGTTGCCATCTTTGAAAGCAACATGCAATGGAAATACTCTTTTTTTAATTCAGTATGAGGAGTGCTTTCTTTCCCTGTCTTTCTGCATTTTTGAAGATTTTATTTTTTTTCTGACTGATTTCATAATTTTACAACTATAGTATTGCATGGGCATTGATTGATGTAGCAGATTTCAGAGCAAGGATACACTAAAATTCTATCCAGCTTTCACAAAAGTTAATGTAAGGAGTCACTGTACTGTGGACTGTATCTGATGCTGCTTTACAGGTAACAGTAGCCAGACATGCAAAGCTCTTTAATATCCAAGTTCTTGAGTCAAAGTGAATCATACCTTACAGATAAAGTTATTTCTAAACCATGTTTTCAAACACTGGAGCTAGTCTAAACTTCTTTTATATAGAGCTTTTTGAGCACCAGGAGTAATCTGGCTATCAGTAATCTAGAAAAGCTATTTTTTGCCACTGCTAATCAGTTGTATTAGATATTTATAGTTGTATTCATTGTATTAGGTATTTACTGTTCCACGTAGTTCTCCAGGTTTTTCACCTCTTCTACTAAAAGTACTTATTTTCTTCTCTGCATGAAAAAATCATTATGCTGCCACAGTAGAGTCTTTTTACAGAATTTTATTTCAAAAGTATCTTGAAAAATACCTCTAAAAATAGCTAGATTTTAATGTTGTTTTTTAAAAATTCTTCTTTCGAAAACTGTGATACTACTTTGCTAGAAATATTGGAAGAAATAGAAAAGTAACATGAGGAGGGTTGTTACTGATGTCTTTCAGTTAATGCATTTCATTGTCTTCAGTTGAAATCCCTGTTGTAATCTGATACACTTACTTTTCTGGAAGGTGTCCTCACAGTGTTTTATTTAGCTGGTGTGTTCATATTTTGTCCATTTATATTTTAAACTACATCTGAGAATTCACTTTCATCTGTTGTTTTTCAAAGGCAGTCCTTAATCGTAGATGTCTTAACTATGTGTAAACAGCAGTTTTGTAAGATAAGTTGTCCTGACAGCTGGTTATGTTGTAGGTGTTCCAGAGAATGGTATCCCTTTATTCAGTCAGGTCTAGAAATCTTGCTGTGATGAATTGTTCTTGTATACCTGTAACATCCTTCATAAAGGACAGCACTCTTCAAAGATGTAAATAATATGTAATTAAAAAGCGTAATCTGTTTTGTGATTGAAGAACATTTAATGAGTAATATAACAAGGTGCTTAAGTAAATCAAATTGAAATCAAGGGCCTAGAAAATTTTAAAATAATAGTAATTAAGAATTAAGCATGTAACATTTTGAACTGAATTTACTAATAATAGGTAGACACACAGGGAGTGAATGGATGAATAAAAACAAATGTTAAGAGTAGGAGGGGAGTGAGCTGATGCAGTACTTTGGTAAAGAAGAGGATGAGCCTCTTCTAGTCAGAGACCAATTTAGAACATTTTCAGAATGGCAGAAGTTAGATTACAGGTAGTTTTGTTTTCAGATCAGGGAAGCAGAATGGTGGGGTTTACTTCCTTTTTTTTTTTTTTAATTTCCTTTTCATCTTTTGATCTGCCTCTTAAATTTCCCCTACCAGTATCAAAGAACAGGTATTTAAAAATATCTCATCTCTGACTGTAGAGTAAATACAGTTGAGTTCAGCTGGTTCTTAAATAATACTTTAGTAAAATGCTAGAAACTCAAAACACTGAGTGAATGTTATGAGATGACCGAATTAGCCAGTAATGGATGCCACTTAGGAAGAAGCCTTGCAAATGGATTCTCCCACTACACTCACGCAGTTTCCAGATGTGTTATACATTGCACATAATGAAGAAATCAAAAGAGAAAATGTTTTTCAGATGTTTCATGGCTAGAACAAGGACATAAGTTAGGTCATAAGCTGTTTTTCTTCTATTTATTCTCTTTCTGAAGAAGTTGTAAGTGCTTACTTCTGGAGGCAGAGTAGCTATTATTCATGCATTGCTTTGTTAGACATAATTATCCCAAGCAGAGTATCATACTCGTATAGCTGTGTTCTTTCTGATACTTGACCTATCTCTCTAGAAGTTGTGAACATGCCTTTGCTGAAACAGATGATTCATTCTGATAGTGTCAGGAAACCAAACAGTATAATAAAATGACTGAAAACACTGAATAGTTTCCATCTGTCCATATTTTACGTATTTGTGTTCAGTAGTGTGTTATTCCCTTAATCTTTTTGTAAAACAAACAGGAATACATGTAATCCTTTCCTTATTTTCCATCTTTCTTTTTTACTCCACTTTATTTTTTTTTTTTCATATTTTCTTGAGTGTTTTTAGTAACAGTAGATAAATAGCAAATTGTATCCATAGTATTTGGAAGGATACAGAAAGCTTTCTCAACACATCTCTCCAAAAGCAAGTTAGGAAATGTACTTGTTACGGAACTAGAAATTAGTTCTGGAGGATTTACAACTTTTTAGGTTAAAAGAATGTTTGAAACAAGAGGTTTTTACCATGTTAGTAATAGCATTTGAAGGTGTCCTGGGTTCAGCTACAGCAGTC
>NW_009921495.1:90916-103635 GCF_000696875.1 Nestor notabilis | reverse complement strand
GGCGCGGGAGGGGGCGCGGGAGGGAGCGTGGGCTCCGCAGGAGCCGAGGGGGCTCCGCGTGACGGTGAGTCCCGGAGTTCCCACCGCGGTTTGTGAGCTGCCGAGCAGGTCGCTACCGATACGGTGTAGATACAGACAGGCTCTCCATCCTGGAAGTACGAGGCATTTAAATGACACCTGAGTCACTACTCCGTGCTTCTCATTCGTGTCGGATACTATTCCTGTGTTATTTTTCCATCTGCTGGACCGAGATTTATACTTTCCTTGTCATTTCACACTGCAAACATAAAACAACATCAGTAGGTTTCAGAGTATTGCCAGTGATGACGGTCGATTGATGTGTGAGACTGCTTAGTGGATATGTCCAAGTACAATATAAATGCCTGCCAATTTTGTCTTTAGATTGCTATATTGATTTCATTCTTGTGGGGTTTTTGACAATGTTAATGAAGTTGACAATTTGTAGAGAAAAGGAAAAAAACCCTTCTGGTTTATTTTAGTTACAGAATGTCAGTTGTAACCAAAATGATGAATGAAAAAATCATTCATAAAAAGAGTAAATAGAAAGATGTTTAAGAACTCTTGAAGTCAATATTGTCAATATCTAACAGACGCCTTCCTGCCACACTTACATATGCTGGCTATCACTTCAAATTCTTAAGAGTAATGCAGCGTGTGATATTCGTTCCAGAACTGTGCACTTTTCTTGTTGCAATAGAGTTAAGTAGTCTGGCTAAAAGGAGTTTAGACTGAATTAATCAAGAGATCACATTAAAATGTCTTTGTCTTTTTGTAGGCACTGAATGAAAAAAACCTCTTGCTTCTGCTTCTTTTCCCCTTCAGTGTTTGTAGGATGGTATTCAGGTGGGGAATCTTTGCATTTGTTCAGCGCTAGGGCTGAACATATCAGGGCTGATAAGGATAACATTTCTCTGCAACCAACAGCTCAAACTGCAGGTGGTGTCAAGCTGAAGAGGGAATTTATTTCACTATTCAGGATCCTAAGCATAATTGTCAAGTAGGTGAATCAAATACAGGAGAGCTACTATTTCCTTTTAATTTCTTCAGACATCTGACAACCTTTACCAGTAGGTAACCTTTGCCAAAGTTACTGCTCTGGTGCTTACTATAGATATCATATGCTGGCAGACATGAAATTATTCTGAATAAACTAATCCATTGTGTTTCAGTACCTACCAGCATGTAGTAAAGTATGCTAACTTTATAAATCTTGGGTAAATGTTGTCCCTCATAAGATCAATGGCAAAATCCCAATTAGCACCTCCAAAGAGTGGGCTTCACCATACGTCTTCATTATCATCTATAGCAAGTGCCAGCCAACTTTGGTTAGAAAGTATCAATGTTCAAATTCAGTTAGTGATTAGGGGCAGGGAATATTATCAGATTATGTTGCTTATGTCAAAGAAGTTCACAAACTGATAAATATTTGATGTACTGTAAAAACATCAGCAAATGCTTGAGCTATGTTACAGTTAGTTCTCTGCAGTTCATAAGCTTTGATGGGATGTGAAGGAACAGAAGCATCTTTTCTAAAAACCTTGTTGAAATATTTGAAATATTACCAAATGATATATTCTCAAGGATTATCTTAATAAACTGACTGAATCCAGTTTAGCAAACTTTTTTTTTTTCTTCGTGTCTACAGCAGAATGGTTTGAAAACCACCTGAAAAAGTTGAGAATTTTCATTAAAAATGAAAACAACGTTCTACAGAGTGTTTGCTGAATTGTCTTTCTTCCAAATCAAATTAGAAGAGAACATTGCTTAAAAGCTAGCTAGTTAGTATTATATGCTAACTTTAAATCTGTATCGATGGACTTGTAAGAAGCTAAATGGACACTTGCAAGTCCTGATATGTGATAACATTGGCATGACCAACAATTCTGCCAATAATTTCCACTTATTTTGTATAAGTGAAAATGGAAGAAACAGCACATCATGACTTGGAGTTCCTGAAAATCATTAGATAGAAAAAAGACGCCTCTGTATTTATTTTTAAAAGTATGCATAACAATACAGTTTGGGGGAAAATGTGTGACTCAGTAATTGAGCTATACGTGGCTGAAAGCTGGGCTAGCAAGTACCATGAAATTCAGTTCTGTAAATGCCCATCAGTTCTACGTATTACTGAGCTGGTAAGCTCAGTTTTGTTTTATTTCGTGTAATTGATGTTTAGGTCCCTAACTGTTGCCATTTAAGTTAGTATTGGAAGTCGTATTAGTGCTAACACAGATCTTACCTGGGTCTTTCAGGGGCGATTCTGTTATGTGCTGAGCACTGAGAACTGCGGTATGTGTTAGAGTGGCATCCAGTCAAGCCCCTGCCTAGAACTACAAGCACAGAGTAAAATTCAATTTGCTATGTCAAGAGAGACTGAAGACATTTTGCCAAACGCCTAGGTCTGCCAAAAGATCTAGGTCTGAAACATGAGTACTCTGTACTTAACAAGGGTACACTGAGCATCTTTTTAACAGGATTTAATGTTAATTCTTTCATAAAGGTACCCAGAAACGAATGACCAGCACCTTAAGGTTGTATGTTATTTCTCTTTGATCTTGTTTACTTCATTATGAATCTCAATGTTTTCTGGCAGTAGCCTGCCAAAGAACTGCACGTAATTACATGTTGTTCGTTCTGTGCTGGTTTTTGGTCTTACATCCACTTTGCATTTGACATTGCTTTTACTTACTTCCCTACTTAGGAAGGAGTGGGCCTGGCTGCTAGAAGCCTGTGGCACATGAGTGCAACAGAAGTGCCAGCAGCCAGACATGCCGGTGTGGTCTAGTGCAGAGAAGCAAAGTTTGTGTCTGGTGGTTGACATGCCTTTGTGGCAGAGTTGCTGCAGGTACCTGAAATGACTGCTTCAGGATGAGCCCTGGGATCTCTGCGTGGCACTTTGCTACAGAGGTGGTGTTTCGTATGGGAACTTGCTGCAGTGTAGATGCTGTAACAAGTGGTTCTAATGCAGAGAAAGCCTAGGTGTAAATTTCCTAAAAGGTAATTCTCATTCTTTTGAAGGAGGGGAAACAACTGGGAAAGTCAGTACCTAAACAGCGCTGTTAATTTTAAAAAATAATTTTGCTTGAAGGTCAATAATACAGATATTAGAAATAGATATTTTGTGCTGAGGCTTTAGTTATTTTTGTAACAGTTATGTTTCCATGCATAGCATTTGATGGTGGGATTTGGCAAGCGGAGAGAACGGAAAATCTGTATGCAAGACTGTTTTCAAAACTGTTCCTTTATAATGGATGAGATTTAAACTATGAAATAGAGAGTCATACTGAATTGCTCATTTGGAGCAATTGATGATGATGGCAGAGATATTGGCCACATCTCAGTCAATAAGAGGTACTGCTATCAACACTTTCTGGTATTCACCCAAAAGTTACAACTGGAAAAGCCATGCCTCATGCTAAAGGTTGTATTTATAGGCATGTTTTAGTTGGACACCTTTTTAATCAAGATGGTATCCACAGGTATTGGAGGAGTCTTACTCCAGGTGATCTGCTGAACAAACCAAGGACATGGTTCTGCCTCACCAGTGAACCTGAGCAACCTTTCAGTTTGCTCCATGCTTTTGAGGTGATCCTTGGTTAAGGATATCCTCCCCAGGATGGGGAGGACCTGGGGGTGGTAGTTACCCTCTGGTAGTGAGCTCCATTTGACTGCCTGTACTGCTTTGTATGGATGTATGCAAAGGCTTACCGTTAAACCAAGGAAGAACAAGAAATTTTGATACTCAGCCATAAGGAGAAAGTGGAGTCATTGGCTGCAGTTGATAGGGAATAGCACTGGGAATGAGAATAGATACAAAACACATCAGAGGTAGGCTGCCACGTATTTTTCCATGGTTCTCAAAATGCCTTCTGAATTAGGATCATATGGCAGACAGGCAAACTAGTACTCCTTTTAGTAAGTTGCATACTGAAGTGCTGTAGTCCTGAAAGGTGGATTACTGCAAAGATCAGTTTACCCTGAGTACGAGAGACTCTGGGAATCTGCAGAGAGGAGGTTTCCTGACTCCAGGAGGAGATGGACTAGTGGTGCAGTACTGGTATTCTTAATTATACATACCGTACACAAACTGAAACATGCAGGTCATGTAAATGCTTCTTATTTACTGTACGTCAACGTGATTGCAGTATTCCTGTTTTGTTTTTCATGATAATCCTGTGTGGTTCAGTAAAGGTGGTATGGAATGGCATCTAGTTTAAAACAAGCTTCTGGACCTTGACTTTTTTTATCGCTTACTTCAGTTATACTTAACAAAAAACCTGGCACAGATTTAGCAGAATTGGCTGTTCACACCACACTTCTAGTAGTGTTTTTGGATATAAGCATGTATTTCAGTTTCATGTGTCGCAGTGTCACGTGGCACTGTCTAACAAATGATTTCCTGCTTGGTCATATCCAGCAGTGTATGTAAGAACTGTATCACTTCGTCTGTGTTTTTTGATGAATATTATTAACTATTACCAAGAGTTAGATGAATAATATATTTGATGCATTTTGCAGTATTTTTGAATCTGTAGTTTCATTATATTTTATTCATGGTAGGTCTAGGAGTATATACTTTCAAGCAGTAGAAAGATATGCTGTGAGCTTGTTGCTGGCTTTGATATGTTAACTGTAGTTTGTGACGTCCTCATTAGCTTAGGGTAAAGCACAGGTTAGAAAATCGCTACTGCTCAAAGGCAGGTGTTTGAAATGCCTTTCTCTTCCTGGATGTGCTACAAAGTGCTGAACTAACCCTCCACAAGTAGAAAAACAGATTTTCATTTTGTTGGCTTGTCCTAGAAATCGGGCAATTCTGAAGGCCAAGTCAGCAAGTGAGTTCACAGACATATTTGGAGGTTGCCTGAGTCAAGATGAATTGTGTCTTGTCTTCAGAGTTGTCTTCTCAGAACTAAGCTGACAAAAATACCTCTTTTAAATATGGGAAATGTTTCTGAAAACATAGTGTTGCTGTTATAAAGATGTCAAGGCTCCATGGTTAAGATTGTGCTGAGAGATACCTGTAAAAGAAAAAGAAACTAAACTTCTATTTTGCTTTTTTATTACTGACTGGAATGAGACTCCACGTTTGCCACAGTGTCCCTTTAAAGGCCAGCTGAATTTCCTGTGTGGGTTTTTTTTTATGGTGAAATATTTACTTAAGTTTCAGTGCTCACTTAAGATAAAAAAAAAAAAGCTGTAATCCATGGCACTGTTTAGAGCTTGAGGGAAGAGTGAGAAAAGTAATCAAAGACTGAATAAATTCTAGAGTGAATTAGCCACTTCTGTTTCTCTCAGGCAGCACTGAGGCATGCTCTAACATGAGAAGGCTCATGTGACTGTAGCATTTCAGTGTGATGTATGCAGATAGATGACTCCATTTCTGTTAGTTTTGATTTCCCTCCAGCTGCTATCAGAAATGAGTATTAACTACTTAGAAAAGTCACAGGTAGCTCTGCAGTTGTATTTCATTCATATTGTTTGTATCTGGATCTTCCCCACAAGTCATGTTCGCCAGAGCAGTTATCTGTAGCAGATCATGCTGTTTTGATTTAAGTGGTCTGTGGAGAAGTAATGTGAACCCCATATGTGTTTTTTTTCTTTTAAATTTACCCCTGTTATGATGCAGTACTGTACTGATGATGCCCTACTTTGCCTTCAGTACAGAACTGGTTTGTGTCTCACTTTCTGTTGCACAAAGCAACATTCTTTTGTACAGAGCTGTCACCGCGTGATTTACGCCAGCTTGTAGTCTTGGTTACCTGTAGCCTTAATCTATAGCCTGTGTTCTGTACTCTTTGTTACCTGTAGCTGTGCAGCTGCTTCATCACTAGGCCCTTCTATTACACTGAGCTCCCTTTTCTTTGTTGAAACATGATGGTGTATCTTTACATGGAAAAGTATGATTCCTCACAGAAGAGGAATGAATGCTGTCCCATAAAGTTACAGCTCTTTGTATGTTAAGGACTGTCATCTCTTATCCATTGGCGTACAGTGAACAACAAAAGATACTTGACCTTTAGATTGTCATGATAGTCCCTCTCCAAACTGTACTAGCAGCCTGAAACACCGTGTGGGCGTGAGCATTTCATAGTCTTGAACATGCTATGTGCAATTTACTCCAGCTTTAAATATTGAAGGACTGGAGAGGGAGGATGCTTACGTCTTCACTACTTTGATTTGTCAGAGAAACTTCTTAAATTTTTCTTGGCTTTGGTAGAGAAAGGTATCTAAGACTGCTGAGTTTCCTCATGTAGCTAAAAGTGGAATTTCTCCTGGTAAGAACTCCTCCTGTTCTCACCAGTCAGTCCAGCTCCTAATGGAATCCTTATTTTCTTTTGTCTCCACTCTCCAAAAAGTATGGAAAAGGAATGGTAGTTTTGCTGCTGTTATTAGTATTTAGTAGTAGAGATGACCTTCTGGAAAGCTACTTTACAAAATGCCTAACTAACTAATAGGCAGCACTATCTTCCATTTACATATATTATAGTGGGGAAAATTTCATTTATGGTCCAATATTTAATTTTGAATATGCAAGGTATTGGTAGGACCAATCACTGATACTGGTTTTTAGTCAATTTTACAGGTGTTTGAGTGGATTATTGAATCTTAACATTTTATATTGCAACTCTTCCAGGAACTCTGTTTCTAACAAAGGAAAATGGCAAACAGGATTAGTGTGAGGCTGATTCAAAGGCTTGTTTGGTTTGACCAGTTTCAAGCATCTCTGGTAAGTTTTTGGCTTTGCTTCAGGCTGTTCAAGAACATCCATTGATAAACTGAAAGAGTAACCCATAGATGGCTGATCATGTGCTGCTGACCATGCAGAGTTGTAGTGCTTGGAGTTTAGCAAATCTTTAAAACCATGTTCTTGAGAAAGACTCAATGATGGGGAGCAACTGAGTGTGAGGAGACTTCCTTTAATTTTCTGAGGGCCACTTCCCCTCCTGCAGACTGCTGTAGGGCTTAAAAGAGTCAAACCCTGCTCGCGTTACAGTATTTTCCTCTGTGTTCAAATGTTGCCAAGTACATTTTGGGTTGAAGCAGAATCAAATAATAAATAATAATCATTGTTACCATATGTTCTCACAGAGAAAGCAGACCTAGTATTTTTTATTCTACTGGTTTTTATTGGGTTTTTTTTGTTTTTATTTTCTCATGGTGTTTGATGGTATTTGCTTCCTAAAGACTGGAGTAATTTCAGTACAGAAAAGAAAACATGTATGTTTAGATTTATAAGTGTTCCAGAGCCTGCTGACTTTATTGAAAATCAGATCTGCAGTGTTTTCAAGGAAATGTTTTTATCCCATGAAATGCCTAATGTAATCAGAAGTCATCACTGGAAAAACCTGTAGGTAGTCACCGTATAGCTATTATCACTTCTTTTCCACCTGCTGTCCAAAATAATTTGCATTTGAGATGTACATGCAAACTAAAAATCCAAACCCCTTCCAGCATTTTGTCATTGCTATAGAGCTGTTTGAGTTTTCTGTGCAGTGATAGAAATGACACAAATCTTTGTATTTAAACTAATCTATAGTGAAAAATGTAGTGGCCTCCTCTTTAATAAGAGGAAAAGAAGTCGGACTTCATGGCCTACAGAGTGTGAGAAATTAGCATGGTTAAGCCAAAAGAAGGTATGTGTGCACTGTACACAGAAAGGATCCTATGAAACCTCCACTATTAACTGAAAGGATCTTCATACCCTTGCAAAATATTGGGACAGTGTTTTATTAGTATCAAACCCTGTAATTTCTCTAATTACCTGAATAACTTGCAACATATAGTCAGTGTATTACTTACTATAATGCAGGTCATCAAATATGTTACAGCCATGCCATGTACCACATCAAAGAATATGTTCAATAAGAGGTTTCTTGAAGTGACAAATTATGGTTTCTAACTCATACGTAATTCCACATGGACAATACATATGGGTATAACTTTTAAAGATAGTTACACCAATTACTTCAGTGTAGAATTTTAAAGAAGTTATTTCAGAGGTAATTTTACTGTTGAAAATGTGCCTTTTTTTCAATGAAAAAGAAAACATTAATTAATTGCAAGAATTTTTAAAAAATCTATCATTAAAATACTTCTGCAGTTCAAGAGCAGAATTTCAGTTTTATGGAAATTTGATTTTATATATATAGTAAAAAACTATTTTAATTCCAACAAATGCACCATAGTATAGTAAGTGTCTTGTACTCTGCAGTGGTGGGCATGGTTTAGATGGACAAGGATGCAACACTCTGGAGGAGATACTGGGAGAGAATACAGGCCTATTCATATTGCGTACTTGTAGAATCATAGGTGGTTTGTGTTGGAAAGGACCTTAGAGATCATCTAGTTCCAACCTGCTGCCACAGGCAGAGGCACCTTCCACTAGACATCCAGCCTGGCCTTGAACACGATCAGGGGTGGGGCAGCCACAGCTTCCTGGGCAACCTGTGCCAGTGTCTCACCACCCTTATAGTGAAGAAGTACCATGCTGTGCACTCAGCGGTCCTGCAGCTTGGTGGCAAGCAGTGGTGTTAAAGGAAGAAGCAAGGAGAGGATCTGGATAAGGTAAAGGAACCATTTCTCAGACCACTCTCAATGCAACAACAGCAAGGAGAGAAAAAACAGGAACAGGAGTCAGAGAACAGGAGCATCCAAGGAAGCACTGTGATGGTTTGCACTGATTGATTTGCTGGGCTCAGGCCCATAGCAATAAAATCCCCCCTCCCAGTCCCCCAGAAGCATAACTGTACATCCTGGCATAGCCTTTTGAGAGAGGGAGACTTGCTGCATGTCCTGCCCACCAGTATCTCTTCCCTGGCCAGGTGCTTCACCACAATACACTTTTTCAAAGGGGAGCCCTTTCTCTATATTAAATATAATATAGAGACATGGCTGTATTTGTATATAAAAAAAGAAAATCTAACTGTCTTCAATCTGTTGAATTTACTTTGAAAATTTTAGCCAGATAATTTTCATGGTTACTGAAAATCTCTTCTGGTTTTTCTTTTTCTTTGAGAAATTCTTGTGCTACCATACACAAGAAAATGGAGAATGCATTTGACAGTAGATGGTTCCTGAGTCAGGACTGAACCTTCTACTAGTTGTGTAAGAACACACCCACATGTGTACAGACCTCATCTTCCTGGAGCTTTGGTCTGCAATCGCAGTTTTAAGGTAGCATAAGCCAGTTGACACTGCCTAACTGAGAGCGGATAGAACAAGACTAAAGCACAAAGGAGGTGCAGGAAGAGATATAAATATGTGAGAAGATGGGAATGGTTTCACATGTGGAAGAGGGATACTGAAAGTGGAATTATAAGTTAATACTGAGGGACAGTGGAGTGGGGAGATTGGGACAGGAAGCATTTGAGAAGGACAAGCTTGTGTGACATGTTAGATGCTGAGCGACGAACTGATACCTGGAAAGCAGTAATTCCCAGGAAGAGGAATTTAGGGGTGATAAGGGTGGAAGGTGGCAGGACACCAGGACAGTAGGAGGAAGATGTGTTGGAAGAGACAGAATTCCCTCTCCCCTTTTTTTTTTCTTTTGTTCCTCATACAGAGAAAGGCAAGACGTGTACACCTTATGAACTTCCAGAAAGCTTAATTTATGCACAGGTTTAGTTGATAGAATAATTTTTCTGTTGGACTGCAGGCAAAAAAGGAGAAAGATTCTGTGTTTCTTATATTATTTTGTACAGACAGATAACATTTATAGTTGTTCATAAGGGAAAAGTCCTGAAGCTGACAGAACAAAGGTGAATGGACAGTTGGAGTGATTTGAAATACCTGGTTTCAGAAAGAGGAGTTCTCAGTTCAGGGAAGAAATCTTAGGAAAGTTGAGGACTTACTGAGTCCTTTGGTGTGAGTGAATCAGCCAGCTGTAACTGATTATAAAAAGAATGTTCTTGTACAGGAGAGTGGGATGCTGGAAAACTTCTAATAGGAGAAGGTAAAAATGAAATAAAAGTATATATGTTACTGAAGGACACTTGAACACCCTAGAATACCACTAGAATGGCTCGAGCATAAGAGATAGAGGGCAGATGAAAGGACACCTCAGTACTGTTGATGACATGTGAATGATAAAATGTGGGAGGTCAGCAGTCACTTGTATACACAGTCTGAGAGAGAAGCATCAACCACAGTTCACATCAGAAAAGAAGCATACTGCACAGGCACAAACTCAGCAAATTGTAGTATCATACAAGATACTTCATGCAATGAAAAACTAAAAGCAGGTGTTTGAGAAGATGTATGTTAAATACTGCAAAACAGACTGAGGAGATCAAAGTCTTCCAAGTGTGCAGCTGAAGAATGTCTCTGGGGAAAGCAGCTAGCAGCAATGTTGCTATTAAAAGGAGATTTATAGTGGTGAGACATGCAACTTCTAAAATAAATTAAGAAGAAATAGCCATAGAAATGAGCATCAGTATTGGGGTAAAATTTTTGGGGCTGACTACAGGGAAGAGTGGACCTGTGGCACAAAACAAGGCTAGTAGGGTGTAAGAACATACATTGTGTGTAGATAAAAGTCAAAGGATACAATTAAGCATCCGTCTATCTCTATTATAGACACTCCCGCAGAATTAATTTTGGATATAAAGTTTAGCTATTCATTAAATTTGATAAATACATTAATAGCAGTGAAAACTGGAAAAGGCGGTAGCCTGGCAGGATAGTGTGATTATACGAACCTTTCATGTGTGTTTGAAGACAGAAGATGTCAACTGCTTGCTGCAAAATCCAGCTATAGGGCAGTACCAGAAATGCATACTGCACTGTCATAGCCATTTCTAGTTCAAGCCTCTTGGCAATGAAGACATGAATTACAAAAGTGAAGAAGCCATTGGAAAGGGTGTTTTTGATGTTGGCAACAGAGAAAAAAGCATAGGGTATTCCATGTATGCATAGACATTAAAGATCTTTTAAGGCAATGAATCAGGAACAAATCAACACAAGGACAATCGTGCAATAATACAGGAACAAAACAGCCCACTCATGCTAATGACATCACTTCTAAGCCCTCTCTAACAAGCATATTCATTATGTTAGATGCACAGTTTGGTACTGGAAAGTCAGATAGGACAAGGAGGGCAGCTAATTAATGCCTCCAACACTTTATCCAGAAGGCAGCCTTTCAAAAATGCCTGCTGATAAATCATCTGCACAAGATATATCTAAGAAGAGAGGTCTTGAAATAGCAGAAACTCTCACCCTCCTACCAGAGTGAATGCCACTAAAAACCAGTAGTGTTAATCCCATGATTTTGGGGACATTTCTAAATCACAGTCAGATTCAAATCATTAGCAAGCAGATGAATGAGAACAGTCGAGCACTGGAACAGATTGCCCAGAGATGCTGTGGTATTTCCATCCTTTTAGAAACTCAAAACTAGCCTGGATATAACCTTCAATAACCAGATCTAACTTTGAAGTGAGCCCTGCTTTGAGGATGGGATTGCTAGGTTATCTCCAGAGATCCATTCCAGCCCTTTTTTTTTGATACGACTCAGGGAATTGCTGTGGCCTGGAAAGGAGGCATCCAAGCATATCCAAAAACGGAAGAAAAGAAAAAGGGCTAGAACCACTAATTGCCCCAAAGGAACTGAACTCAGAGTAGGGATAGCAGGTTACCTGCTAAATAGCATAATTATGTCATTTCTGTAAGAACTTGACAGAGGAGGAGATTCTGTTGTACAGTCCACGAATCACCCAAGAGTTTTAGAAAATATGGATGTGGTTTACCTTGAAATAAAATGAAATATTCCATGGGGAAATACCTCTACAGATGTACTGCACAAGCTGGGGACACTACACTAGTGATGTAATTGGAGACATTTATGAAAACACAATACACTGCCAGCAGTCGTTTAAACATTTTTCCTTCCATGTCTTAGCTCTTGCTTCCTCATCCTTCAGATGTATGATACCATGAGCTATTGAGAGCAGGTAGTGGGTTTTAGAAGTCTTTCTTTGTTTACTGAAAAAAATGCCAAGCTATGAGAAGGAAATGCATTGGCTCCTCATCTGTGGAATCATGATAATGCTATCTCTCACCAAACAGCAGTAGTTTGAAGGTGAGTTAGCTGTCAGTGAAGCATTTATACTGCAGTAATGAGCACTAAGGAAAAAGGAATGTGAAGAAATGAATAAATCTTGTTTGCCATGAAAGGTTTGATGTATGTACAATAAAAGAAATCCTATAAATACTAGTGATGAAGTATTGAATCCCTTTTTATTCAGTGAGCACTATTTATCCTCAAGAACCCAGTGAAGAAGGATTCCAATGGAAAAAGAAGTCTGAGAACAAGTAATTAAAATTGCAGTACTTAACCCCAAGAAGGCAAAATAAAGGTTACCTAAGTGGCTTCTAACTTCAGAGTTACCTTTATAATCTGCAGAGTCTTTAATCATCTGACTATATTACATGAGTTTGGTTTCATTAGTGCAATTCCAAGAGACTCAATATGAGATAAGGGCACCAGTGATTTAAAACCACAGGAAAATACCATATGTTTTTGTTTAAAAGGTCTTTTAACATCATTGAAGACAGATGTTATGCTGAAAATTTCATCCATTAGTAAAATCAAAGGAGGAAAGTGAAAACAATGCAGAAATTTAAGAGCCTGAGGCTGCAAATAAAAATTTCAGAACACTAAAGCTGATATACTTAAGATACTATTGAGAGTTAATATT
>NW_009921495.1:82432-90885 GCF_000696875.1 Nestor notabilis | reverse complement strand
GATAAAAAATTAAAGCTCATCAATCTTAAAGGAGGTGGCAGTATGACAGCCAGTCTGTTAGCTTTCATGTTTAATGCTAGTACATGAAGAACATTTTCTCTGTGGATTGTTCGCATTTGCTGATAAAGGCGGTACATCTCTGTCCTTCATCCTCTGCTTCCTTTTAAGGTTTGGGTTGTTTTTTTTAAATAAGTAGATTGCACACACTGCAAGAGAAGTGACATGGTGCTAGGGCATGAGTTAGCTCCTGTAACTGGAAGCATTGACATCCTGTCAGTGAGACTGGAGAGTGTCAGGAGTGAGTTTTTCTGACAGGAACTAATGCAAGATGCAGTCTGCTGTTCAGAGTACTTAGGATATGGGATACTGTAAAATAGCAAAGATACTTGTTAACCATGCTTATGAAACCTCTAGCATTACTCACAGGTTTTCATACCTGTTGTAAGGTGTGTGTTACACAAAGAAAGGAATATTATACTGATGAAATCCTGTTTGGTACTGTGACTTCCTCAAATGCTGCTGAATCCCAGAGCAGTATGGTTATGTATGACAGAACTCCCAGTTAAATAGTAAAAAACGAGAGGGGTAGATGTTTGGAGAGGGAGGAAACCACTTCAGTTATTCACACATTTGTTTGAGAGAGAGATCTAGAAGAAAACTCTTACCTCTTTCTCCTCCTTGCTTAATTTGCACGCTTATTCCTGAGCAGTTTCGTCCTTCTTAATCCTGTTTGACATTCCAAAAAGGTATTAAGGGAAATCCCTGCGTATGGTCAAAGTTGAAGGTAAAAAGGGTGAGAATGTGCTTTGGTGTTCTTAAAAATTGGTGATATAGATTTTTCTTCTAATTTTATTAAAGTAGTATTTCACAAACTATTTTCCACAGTATCCTCATCCTAAATGAACTTAACTCTTTAGGCAAACATAGCAAGTAAGCACTGCCACACAGACAGGAAGAATGTAGTACTTCTCAAAGTACTGTAAAAGCTAACTTGTGTTATGTGACTTTTCCCAAGAGAAAGAAAAAGAAAATCTATCTACTGCATGTAGGTAGTTAGAATTAGGGTTTTCTGTAGCTATGAGATACACTCTTAAAACACTCTATGTGTGCACGATGCAAATTCCTGTCTCTGGAACAAGGTCCCTTACCATCTGCTTACAGATCTTGTTTTGCCATCTTGCTTAGAGCAGGTCTGGTTGGTTAATAATACAGAACACCTCTCTTCTGCATTTTTCTTCTGATAATTTCTGCCTTTCTAGGGAAGAACTCCTTTATTTCAGGGATTAGGAAACAGTGTATAATGGGCATTTCCATAAACAAGTCATAACAACTTAAATCGCTAGCCTGGATTTGTACCTTCAACCAGTGGTTATGTAGAATGGAATCAGAACATCTGTGCTTTTATGCCTGGAAGTAGAGTGGTAAAATACAGTAAAAACATGACACAAAATTTATCTCCTCAGTATCTAATGAGGAGACTTGGCTGATCTCAGGTGCTCCCAGCACTGAGGCTTTGTGTGTTCCCTGTAATCCAGGGAAGTTAGATGCTAGCAACCCTTGCAGCTTTTTCTGGCCAGCAGATGTGGGACAAGGATGTGCCTGTTGCAGTGATGCTGCTCCGAGTTATGCCAGCTCTGGTACTGGTGGGGGCCAGAAGTGTATTGTTAGGCCGATGCACCACTGAACACAAGCAACTGCATCTTCACTCTCTACTTGCTGCCTCAGGCTGCCTCAGCACCACGCTTAGACAGGCATACATGTGCCCGCTCTCAAGCCTGGCATAAATGTGATGGCTTGCCCCTCACTGTGCAGGCCTGCTCTGAGATTTTTTTTATCGTAAATGTTCCTTATGAGTGTCACAGGCATGAAAAGTATGTGAGCATAGATTTAAAGACTGGGCTTGACTCGCTGACACCCAAGTTCTGGTTGAGTATAAGTTACTGTGCTGCAGTAATGTAAGTGTAATGGGAGGCAATCATTCAGGTATGGGTCAGTGGAAGAAACTGATGGATAAAAAGCATTTCTGTGCTTTGAATTTAAATTCTGTGAATTTAAAGAGCAAGAGAGCTATTGGGGGCTGGAGTTTTTGGTTGGGTTGGTTGGTTAGTGGTGTTTTCGTTGTTTTTTTGGTTTTTTTTTTTTTCTTCCCAGTTATAGGGCGCTTTCCTGCAAAGCAGATTTTTTTCATTTTTCTCCTATGTACTTACTTACCTCTCCAGGTCTTTTACCAGAAGATGATGAGATGCCCAGTAGGTGGCATCCTTTTAACACAGTGCTAGTATCGCGCTTTTTTTTTTTTTTTTTTTTTTTTGCTTCCTTCTGCAGAATTTGAACTGTTTGTCACAGAATTGGCACATGCAGAAGTTATATTGTTGCGAGGACTTTAATTAAAAGCTCTCAAACTTGGAACCCCCCAAGCTTCAAAAAGATCTGTATTTGGGAGTCTAAGAGAAAGGGAGAAAGTGTTTTCCCATATTGGTTCAGATCATATTTCTGATGGAGTTTCCAACAAGCTACAGCTTCAGAGCACCTGCTGAAACCAATTCTGTGGTCTCTAACTTAAGTACTCTGGTCTAACTTAAGGACTCATTTTTGGAACGCAGTTATTAGGACATCATGTTTACATTTCAGCAATAGAGATTGTGACATCTTGGTGTCTGCATATAATTTGTCTGCTACATCTTGTTCATGTTTGAAATGTGCTTATTTTTTTCTTCCTAAGAAGTAATCCTGATGATAGCTGGGGAATTGGGTGTTACTACAAACCCAGATGGTGCTTGCACGTAATTCATCTATGAATGATGTTGTTGGATGTAGTTTGAATAGGTACCTGCTTCAAGCTATTAGTGTTTGGCACAGGAGATGGGTATCTGTTACCAGCTTTCCATTCATTTAAACCAGTGCCCCGTGTGAAAGCACATAGATAATTCACAGACTCACTGTAGGCGGAAAACAAATATGCTTAAAGTATTTGGTGGATCATCTGTTCTTCAAATTGAACAGCCACCTCCTGGTCTGCCTGCAAGTTCACCTTTCTTGGAGGAGGAAAGTGGCAGAAGTCCGCTCCAGTTCACTGTGGCTGGAAACAACCCCCCAAAAAATCACAGCCACTGTCTAATAATACAAGATCTGAAATAAACATACTTGGTAGCTGAGCAAGTCACACTAGTTCTAAAGCCCTCTTTGCATAGCATAGGATTAACAGATCTGCATCAAATGTAACATAGATGGTGAGTTTTTGAAGCATTTTTATCCAGTTGACTGCTCTGAAGTTTCTGAATTACTGTGGGGATAAAGACACCATACTGTCCTTCATTTATCTGCAGTGGATCATATCATATCTCTAAGTCCTGGTACCATAACAAGTCAATTATCCAGTTAATTTGCATCACATTGTTAGCTCACTCTGAGAAGTAAAGCTTAAAAAAATGTGAGTGAGGTTGAGACCTATTTTCATTCCTTCTGTAATTCAAGTGAAAAGTCATTCTGAATGCATATTTCATCCCAAATTGTGTTGAGGATGTTGTTTTAAGGGATATACAGCATTTTTAATATTCTCTACGCATGCTTCCTCAGCGTTGTGCTTCTCACATATAGACCTGTCAAAGAGTCCATTTTGTATAACTTCTTCCATCCTTGCCTACTCTGTCTGGGAGAATCTGTCTTTACAGAGACAGAAGTCCCCAAAAGTGAAAGAGTATTTCCAGGGCTATGAAAATCCCTTTTACAGCAAGAGTATGGGGAAACTTTTCCTGGTGGAGGTGTCGAAAGTAGTACCATATTAGATGAATGTCTGAGGATTGCGAGGATAATGTAACCAAAATGTGAGCCACAAAGTCATCTTCCTGACTCTGCAGACAGATCATCTCAGTTTATCTGCTGCCAACCATACCTTTCTCAGGTTGTACCAGACTGAAATCTGTATAAGAGCCTTCTACTCACCCTTCAGAGTTTGAGTGGCAGTATATGAATCATGCCAAGTTATAAAACTGCTGCTGCTGTTTGAAAGCTCAGAGGAACTGTATTACTGGCATGAGAGGAAAGACCCCAATAAACAAAGTTTCAGACTTGGATAGAATGCTAAAGTCTACTAAAATAAGCAAGATGCTGGAGGAAATTGCAAGGGCAAAATTCCTTCTTTCAATTTTACAGCAGGGGTGGAGTGTCAATATTTGAGATAGATGTTGAGGGGGAGAGAGAGAATAATGCAGAGAACACCCTAGGGCAGTGCTCTGTTATGTATCACGGCATACACCATCACAGCAGACAGACGTATTTGTCTCAGCACTTGCGCACTGATGCTCTGAAGTTGGTTTACTGACTCATCTTCATTGTTGACGTTAATGCAGTAGGTGTCTGGTAACAAGGACTGCCTGTAATACTAACTCCAGCAGTTGCTTAACAGATCAGCAGCCTAGTCAGTGCATCTGTCACAGGTTAATGTGCAAGCACAGAAAGCTGTGCTGGCACAGGAACCCCCAGGGATATTTCAAGTCTTTGTGGGGTGGAGTTTGCTCTGAAATTTAGTTGAGAGGTCTGCAGGACCAAACACTGCCAAGCAGGTACGTGAGGAGAGCCATGGAGGGAAGTAATTTTTCTTTCCAATAGAAGATACACTTTAATGCTGTGGTCTGTAGGACTGAAACCCCACGTATTTTGGCAAACTAAGGTCCAGTTTGAAGAAAGGAACAGTTTTTGAAGTGCTTCAGTGCATTATTAATTTTGTCAAATGCTACAGAAAGCCTTTATCCCTATCTATTATTACAGTCTCTTTAAGTTATGCTGTTGTCAGTCTCAGAGTAGTTGGAGACTACTCTTCAGGGGTCTTCAAACACAAAACCAAAACATTGATCTAGTCCCAGTAGATTTACTAGCTAATCCAAGAGAAAGATGTCATCAGTGTTGATAGAAATGGAGCTAGTTAGGATGATAGGCTGTAGCTAATAGCGACCTGTTCTGTAATACTACAGGTTTATTTGGAGTGCTTCTTTCCTGCCAGATGTTTCAGAAAATGTGACAAAGTTTAATTATATAGTTACAGAGTTAATTAAGAAATTATGGCAGGCACTGAGTGAAATTAGGAACTGTAATCAGGAAGGAAAAGGTTTTTATAGATGAACTTTGAAAACAGAAATGTGAGCAAAGCCAAAAAACAAGAGAGGATTTAAAAACAAGAGAGGAAGAAAAAAACAAGAGAGGAGGAAAAGAGACAGTAGGATGAACCAGGCAGGCTTTTGACACAGTGTGTGTCAGAGTATCAGCCAGTATGAATAAAGATGACATAGCAGAGATCTAATTACTAGATACCAGCAAAAGTTAGTTGAAAAGAAGTCCTAATATTAAAAGAAGAAATACAGAAGATAGACTGGAGCAAGTACATGGCAAGTTTGAAGCAAGAAGGTAATTCTTAAAAGGATCAAAAAAGCTTTATAAGTTGATGAAGTTAAGGGAAGATGGGTTGAATAGGTGTGGGTCTTTAAGATGCGTCACAACAAAAAGTCTCTCTAGACAACTAAGTTCTGGAGAGTGAGTCCTGACAGGGATTGCAGTAAATAGCTGCACTGGATAAGCTGACAGGAAAAGAGAACTGTTCCTCACTGACCGGTTTTTCCTTTTATCCTTTCTGCTTGATGATAATATTTATTCAGAAACACATCTGTATTTGGTGATCCCCTAGTTAGGTTTGTGGTTGGCTTATTGGATCGGTGTTTGGGTAAATGGTAGCTTGTTTGGTTTGGTTTTATTTTGCTTCTTTGTCAATGTCCCCTTGATTTGTGTCCTGCTTTATATCTGTTAAAATACAAACCTTGTAAAAGAAAGCAAACTTCGTGAGTGTAGTAGCACCTGCTTTATAATCAACATTTTATCCTTTATTTTGCTTTTGAACCTAGCAATTCTGAAGCACCCTTTAGCTGCTTTGCCTCATTACAGAAAACAGTGTGGTCTTGGCTCATGAAGGAGAGCTGTTGATGGTGCACTTGCAAAGCAATGCATCGTTTGAAGAAGCAAATATTTACTTGAGCTAGTGCATGTTTGTTTTCATAATGTGAAGCAGTCTGGCTAACAATTACTGCTAGGTAGACCAAATTAGGTATGTCATGATCTTTGTTTTAGGCATGCTTTATGTGGCTTCTGCTTACATGCCTAACTAGGTATTTGTGTGTGCCCTCTGTATCTAGTTGTCTTTCAGCTGAAATCACTGCTAATACTAACAGTTACAGGTGGTCAGGCAAGTCGTTAATAACTCCTTACCATACCCAGAATGGATAATTCTGAAAAGAAATTATTGATTTCATTATTGATTTATCAACCAGGAATTACACAGAGTCTGAACTGATAAAAGAACTGAGCAGTTAAAATGCAACCTCCCATACTTTGTGCCATGTGTATCTATTTATTACATTTTCTACAACTGTATCTACCAGATTGGCAACATATATGCAAAACCCACTTAAAACTATTTAACCACAAACAGGCAGAGGTAATGAGCTCATTTCTATGGTAATATTTCAATATTGTTATTGTTGTCTGCCTTCTAAATGATTTGTAAAAATATTTGTCCAAGTTTAATAGCTCCTCATTTATCAAGGAAGATTAAAATAATACTACTATAAAAAACACATAGGAGGTAATTGATTCACAAATAGGCTTGGCTTTCTGTGAGATAATTGATCTGACCTTAATTCAGGAGAAAAATTGATTAAATCAGTGCTAGTAGGTAGCACATGTAAGGGAGAGAAGTAGCAGCTGTAAGACCAATAATTATGTGTCTTGTGTGTTGCAATATTTCATCAATGCAAATCCGTTAATCCTCCTGAAGGTGATCCTGCTCATATTTGATAATGTAATACAAAACAGCTTTGTCTTGAGTATGAATATCTGGCTGGAAAAAAAAAAAGAAAAAGAAAAAACAAACAAACCCCCCCAGCTCTAAATCTATTTCAACTCAAAGTTTGCATGAGCTTTCATTGTTTCTGAGGTTAAAGGTATGCATCAGAAAATTTGTTTGGAAATTTAGAGTGGGAATCAATCAGTGCTTGGAAGAGAAGGCTTGAAACACACAAATGTAGGGAATTATCCAAATGCATTAAGTGATATGTATACACTCTTCCTTTTTTGTTTTGGGCACTATAGTGCTCCATGCTACTTCAGCCTTTCACTTTTTACAAGCAGAATTACCACTGCCATTAATGGAAGTTACGTGTCAGGTCAAGCCTGAGAAGGTACAGTGCTGAGCTCATTTGACACCTGATGTGTCAGATGGTGATTTCATCATATTTCAACAGTTCGTTGGCTTCAGGATTGTTGAAATAATTCTGGAAAGTTGGAAAAAAATGCAAGAGTGCAATGGGTGGTTCCTTAGATGGTAGTCTTTATGCAGAATCAGTACTGAAACAGTACTGCAGGGATGTTTGATGACTAAATACCAAGAGTCTCAAAAATAACATTCTGATCATTAGTCAGTGGTAATTAAGGACACTGCTTAGTTATTCTGTTTGTTTATTTCTTTATGAAATTATTTGTGGCAACTATGCTGTTTAAAAATAATTCCCATCAAGGGAACACACAAAAGAACTTGCAAAATGTTTGATTCCTCCCCTGACATCCTCTGATCCATTCATAGAGGGCAGGAAGTTTTTGAGACTATCAGAAAAGATTTTATGAAAAGTTATATAAGCCATCTCTTGTAATTACATCTTACCTCTATATAATCTTCCTCCATGCAGTGTCAATAAAATGTGAATTGCAGTGTGAATTTCTTTCTCTGCTGTCCTAGATCCTGGCCCAGTGAAATATGTCATGTATTTGAGCGCTCCCAGTTGAGGCATGCACAAAAAATATTTTCAAGACTAGTCCTAAATTATCATGTGACACTGCTGTGAAGTGTAAAAAGATACCCTGATGCATCTCAGAAACAGTAGATAGAGATTAAGATGATTTGGTATTTAAAGGTGTAATTTGTAAAGTACCCTTTGAAATTTAAAGTGCTTTATAGGCACTGGTATTACATCTCATACAAACAACTGAGGAAGAAACTCCCTCTGTAACTGCCATAGTGCTTGCTATATTTTGTCATGTGTGTTTATAATATAGTGCTAGTTTCAATACACAGAATTAGAATATCAATTGCCTGTTTTTATTAGAGCACATTAAAGTGTTTAACCGAAGTGAAATTGATTACATTGAATTGCAAATTTCAAATGGGGAAATGCAGTTGAAAATAAAATTAGGATTGCCAGAGAGAAGTTAATATGCTCTTTAGCTTTACTGTGAAGTAATATAAGCTTGAAATATGACTGCATATTCTGCTAAAATTAGGTTATATGGTTAGCTTTGTTTACTCAGCTTTACACAGAGAAATTTCCTGAAACTTCTCTGGGGTTTATTGTCACCAGAATTAGACCATGCATGTCTGCCAGAGGGCAGAAACAGTTCATAATACCAGTCTTTCC
>NW_009921495.1:68558-82401 GCF_000696875.1 Nestor notabilis | reverse complement strand
TTTCCCTAATCTCTGGTTTTAGTTCAGTTACATGACAGCTAAATCACAAAGTTCACCAATGAACTTTACTGTATTTCTAATTCTAGAATGGTTTGGGTTGGAAGGGACCTCAAAGATCATCTAGTTTTACCCCCCCCCCCCCACGGGCCGGGACACCCCCCCCTAGACCAGGTGGCGAGGGATGCCTTCCACTAGACCAGGTAGCTCAAAGCCCTGTCCAACCTGGCCTTGAACACTGCCAGGGATGCGGTAGCCACAACTTCTCTGGGCAACCTGTGCCAGGGCTTCACCACCCTCACAGGGAAGAACTTCTGCCTAATATCTAATCTCAATCTCCTCTCTGTCAGATTAAAGCTACTCCCTGCCCTTAAGAGTAAATGGCTGCGGCTCAGCTGTACCGAGTGCTTTGCACTCTCATGATGTTGAAGGTACCCCAGCCAACTGGGGAACTGAGTCTGTTTATATGACGGAATGACAAATCTCACTGAAGTTAGTTTTGGGCTTGATGTAGACTTTCTCCAGAGTATGGGAAGTTGACTGGCACTGACATGTATTTGAAGGAAAATGAATGATTTCAAAATGGTAATCAAATAAAATTACTTTCTATTGTGCTCATTTCTAGCAGTCAGCAAGTAGTTTTAAACTTACACTGGTAAGTTTGCTGAACAGCAGAAAACATGGATAGTAAATGTCAGTATTTTTAGGGCTTGTAACTGAAGGACTTGCCACATTCAAACTATGACTAATGTGAGTTGCTTTCTAAATGTTGGAAATAAATGAAATAATAGAAACACCAAAGAAACAGAAATGATCCTTCCAAGACATTTTTTTTTATGATGCTTTTTGCACTTCTCAGCTTAGCATTGTGAGTCATCTACAAAGACATCTCTTGAATGATACAGATAGCTTGACTGGTTAAGAGTAATTTACATGTTGCATGTGTGTGTATAGGACATAACAAAAGTCCTATAACTGTTTTTGTGTTTGCTAAATTATTTGAGGCCTATAGTTCGCTGTTTATCAAAATCAGGCAATTTGTTGTGTGTGAGACCATAGAGGTGGTGTGTGGAAAAAAAAAAACAAACTCTATACCAGAGTCCCACACGTGCAAAGGAAACCAACTGGGAAAATGCCTAAACATGCAATATTTCAGCTGTTTTTCACAGAAGTGGAAAGTATTTTTTCCCACATGACTTACACTGTTTTTTTCAAAAGAGTAAGGATGTCCTTTGTTTAACATAGGTTGAGAAATGCTGCTATAAACCCCATGACACCATGAAAAAAAACCCACTCCACATTGTTTCTCACGTTAAGTGGAAAGGAGCTTTAAGTTTGGACACTTTAAAAGTTACCATTGCGACAAGCGCACACTGAAAATGCCAGATGTGTTTTTTATTGTGAACAATTGTAGACAGTTTTTTTTATTCTTTTTTAGTAAATAGTTAAGTGCATGACTCCTGTTAAGTTTTCTTGTTTCCTGCACCTCCTTGCATCACCACAGATGGATGGCCTGCAGTACCTCCCACTGCTTCTCCTGGTTGTGGATGGCTCCTCCTTGGATGTGGGAGCTCCTTCTTGTGTGAGCAGAGTGTGAGGGAGCTGTTACTACTAGAACTACATGGCATGTGGAGCCTGATTTGAGCTCTGAAGATGGCAAAAGTTCCTGAAAAGCATGTCGGGCTGGAGAAAGTAATTTAAAGTTATACCAATACTTTCCTAACTGGTGTCCATGATGGAGTGCTGTGTGTCATTCTCATGGAAGAAGCTGTCCTTGTTTCCAGCTGCTAAGTCACATTAAGTCAGCTAAAATTACATTATTTCCTCATATTAGTTCTTTCCATGTGAGCTACCGATGTAGGGTAAAAGAGAATTCTGAGGAGGAACAAGTTTTTGAGATTGCAACTGTGGTTGGTAAGAAGGTGGATCTCAGATTTCAGAAATGAAGAAAAATAAGGTCTGTAAAGTCCTGAAGGGGAAGGAAGTTGATATTTCAGATTAGATGTGGAAAGGGATGATCTGTACAAATTCTCTTTTTGTTAAAAATTGCTGTGGGGAGGGCGGGATAAAATTATTGCAGCTTAGTAGCCTGAAATCAAAAGTGCCTCTTTAATTCGTGTGCTGAAAGAAAGGCCTTGTTCCACCTCCAAGCAGTGGCTGTTTGGCTGCACTGGGAGAAGGGTAGTGGTTCCCCTGCTTTGCTTTGGTTTTAAGTTATGTCAAGACATCTACTCCTTTACCGCTATATTACTGCTTGTACTTCTTGATCATTCAGTCATTGCAGCAGTAAGAGCCAGTCTGGTCCCTGATCAGAAGGGAAGTTCTGGTGTATTTCTGGCTTCTGTTTTGATGAGTTCTAATCTAGTCTTAATGACAAGCTGTTCACATCTAAACTTCAATTAGAAACAACATGGACACTACTAGATCACAGTTGTGTTCAAGTGATACACAGCTGTACAAAAAAGTACTTTTTGAGTTTAATGTTAGTAAAACTTGTAGAAGTTATAATTAGTCTCTTCTACTCACCTTTTCAGACATCTTTCAGTATAAGTTTGGAGCTCTCTGCTTACATGCAAAGGGCTAAATTTTCTTACCTGCCAGAGGAAACTGTTCTGTCTGTTGTGACAAAGATGTCCTCAAATTGGCGTGGCTGTAAAGTGTTGAACCCTAGTGATCATTTGCTGGCCAAGAGAGCAAACCAGTTCAGGTCTTGCACCGAATCTTGACTAGGGACTCTGATGCAACTCTAACACAACTGTCTTTCTTTTGATTTATAAAATATTTTTATTATTTAGAAATTAAGGAAGGTATGTGATGAGGTTGCCTTCTGTATGACCAAATGATCTCTGATTTGAGTGTATTTCTGTGTAACGTAGTACCTCTTTCTACCTTGTCATGCCTGCCTATATATTATATTCATGTATATGCCTGTCTCATAGAATCATAGAATGGTTTGGGTTAGAAGGGACCTTGAAGATCACCTAGTTCTAATTATTTCCTCTTCATTCTGTGCATTCCTAATCTCCATGTGTAGCCTGTGTTTTCTTGACTCCAGTCTCTCTCCAAGTCTCTTTTCCCTTCATTCTCGTTAGCTCCTTTGTAAAGCATTGTATTGCATCTCCACTGCATTATACTCTTCTTGCATAAATCATGACAAACTCACTGTATTTGTTAGTTACTACAATCTAGTTACAGAACAAATCCATATTGTCCTCTTGGGATCAATTTTAATCAAAATAACAAAAATATACTTAGAACATTTCAGTGGTTTTTGTAAACTACTTGTAACCTGTGCTTTCACGTTTGCAGGGACATAACTTTGATGATAATTCTTACCACAAAAAAAATAATTACAAGAGAATAATGTTGTTGTGACTTTTGTCATATCTGGATTTTGAGTGAACTCTTTTCTGGAAATGTTCCTACAAAGTTACTTTATTAATCATGTTTGTGCACTACTTAAATGTGACAGCATTTGAAACTAAAAGGTTTCCATTCAGAAATGGAAGCTTGAAAAAATCCCAGCATAGAATCAGTAAAAGTAGAATGAAAATGTGTAATATTATCCATAACTTCCTTTTGATTGTGTATAAAAATACAGTCTTAAACCAATTTATTAACTTCCTAATGGATGAATATTATGTGATAGAATACTTAAGAGATAAGTAGCTTAGGATTTCAGATCAGGGCTATGTAAGAATGTTTAATGTTGGGACATAATATTGGCTATTAGTGTAATGGCTATATTGAAAAAAATACTGGGTTTTGCCCAGTATTGATGACTTACAGAGAAGTAATGGTCTAGGCTAAGCAGTTCTGTGTACAACTGTCTGAAGAAGCAATCATCATATTTAGGATTACAGTTAACACTAGCCGCTAGTTTGACTGAATTCTTCATTTTCAATTTGATAATAAGATCTATTCTTTTCCTCTCATTAAACTCTGCAGGTTAAATTTATTTTCATTATGGTAGAGATTTCTCTGTAGTAGCATTTACATTCAGGTTGGACTAGGTGATGTATTACAAACTAGTTTTTTGTAATGGCATTAGCAAAATGAGGCAGTTTCCTAAAATCCCATTGTAGGGAGGAACTCCTGAAAAACTATATATATAATGAGAGTTGAGAGTGTAAAAACTCTCACGAGTTTTTATTCATGAGACTCTCCTTAAAATGAGAGTAAGGAGAGTCTTAAAAACAGGAATGTAAAATTAATAGTTGGAGAATATCTAACACAGACTGTTTCTAAGAAGATTCTCTAGGGAACAGGTTACAAAAATCTTTGACATTTTGTACTGAGTGTAATATTCTTGGAGTAAAAAGAGGCCCTGTGGCTCTGTCCCTCATCATCTTCATGGGTTTTATTATATAATTATACATGTTGCTCTGACAATAATACTAAAAGGGTCTGCAGGCATTGTGAAAGGTTTGCATTGTACATAGTGGTACAAGTGAAATGAACACATCTTAATAAGAGAAAATACAACTTGCTGAATTTACCATGGTGAGAGATTTTTCTTTCCACCTTTTTATAAATGAATCACGGACAGCACAGATAAAAAGGCTTCTGTGCAGATTTGTGCGTGTGGCCTTGTAAAACTGCATAGAAAAAATAGACTGATGAATTGCATGTGCCACAGAGTCCAATAAAAGCCTAAAAGTTGTCATTAAGGAGTCGCTAAGTGTGCAGAGTTGGTTAATTTATCTTCCGTAAGACCTCTGTGTGCTTATATAGATGTAAATGAATATACTGGATGACAGCATATCTGATTGGGATTAAGGATAACACGATTTAGATTGTCTTCTTGACTTGCTTTAGCACTTAACACAAATCATTTCATTATATCAAGTCTGTCAGTTATATCTTGTGGTGAAAAGATACTTGTTACCATGCGCTAAGTAGATTGCTTATTATATTTATTTGATCACCTTTGTCCATTCTGATGCCTTCTTGCCTGTCCTTCTAATGGTATGTGCATTACACAGGAAAATTTTGCAGAAGCTTCTGTACAACTTATAGGTGATATCATTTAATACTGGTATTGATGTTAGCGAAAGAGAATAATCACTTGTGCCAAAAACATGAACTGTTATCATTTTTTCTGAAGTGCCATAGGTGTAACAGAAATCATAATTTCAAGCAACGTACAGTGTCATAATAGAATCAATAATTTTGAGAAGTCTTAATTTCCTTTTTTTTTTCATCAGAGAAGAAAAATTGGGTCAGAAGGTCATTGAACAGTCAGTTTCTGTAGTGGAAAATGTTGTTAATTTAGAATACAACCAGAAGTTTATAGGGAACAAAAAGTTCAAAAGGATCCCAGATCAGAAATGTCAACAATAGGCAGATGTAAAGCCTTTTGTTTTCATTTTCCCAGATAAATTTTTTCAAGCATTTGTTGCATGGTATTAGCTCATAGAGGAAAATACGGATGGGGGAATGTGAACTCAGCACACATGAGACTATACAGCAGCTCAGGCAGCTACAGAAAATAGTCAAAGGAATCAGACAAAAATGTATCATCTTAGTTTAACAGCAGAAATAATATGATACTTCTTTCCTCTATGTGCTACACACACACACACACACAAAAAAAACCCAAAACAAAACAAAAAAAAAAAGGTGTTTAAATTTTTGTAATGGAATTGTGGTATTTCCCAATGGAAGACCACAACACTCCCAATGAAATAATGATTTTCTCTTAGAAAAAACTTGAAGACACATTCATGGCCCACTGTCATTCTCCCATGCATCTAGTATTTTGTGGGTAATTGCCCTTAGAGGGCAGAAAAATCTTGAAAGACTAAAATGGAAGCTCCTAGCCAACATGCCATACCTACACAAGGCTCTCATTTGGCTCATCCTCATTAGTATAACTCACACATATTATACATACCACAATCCAGTGGCTTTCTGATACAATAAAGAGATTGTATACTTGGTTTATATTTATACAGTAGTTGTGGTTTAAACAGTTCTGACAGTTAGGTAACTCGGAGCTTCTAAGTGTGGATACATCTCAGACTAAGTTTCTGATCATTTCAGTATCTTCATACTTCAAAACTGCTGGAACAGCCTCTGGCACACTCTTATCCTCAACCTATTTAGAGCTCTCCCAAGGACCTCTGGGTGTAGTTTGGGAAGTAGCATGGGCAATGCACAATAGGCAGATGGGATGTGGATACCCCTGTTTTCAAAGAGAAGACAGTTTAATAGTATGTATGCTGCTTATTCTATGCCTTAGAACTAGGGAACTGTTTTGGACATATTCAGATTAGTAGTATAAATGTAATCTCAGTACCTTGAATGTGCTATGTTTTGTGTTGTGCTCGTTCAAAAGTTTCATTAATAATTTTCTGGTTTTATAGGTTTTACTTTAGAAAATTATAATTGTAGCATTGTTTTACATCAGTCAAATATATGTAAGTCCATTTTTTTAAGTGCATTTTGCTAATAGTAGTCTGAACTCAGTATTAAATACCTCATGAAATAAACCGGTCTACAATTCTAAATCAAGGACTGTACTGATAAGATTTTTGTCATTAACTTATGAAAGGCAGATTTTTTTCATGCTGGAATAAATCATATCCTGGAATCCTGCACAGAAAATCCATTGCCTTTAGTGGATATCTGTTTCACTGCTAAGGCAACAATAATGAGGAGGACTCATTTTTCTTTTTCATGAGCATATAGATACCTGCCTTCAGGAAAAATGAGACCATGATGAGACTGAGAGGGTAAGAGAGAGAGTGTGCAAGAAGTCTGCCTGCTACTACAGTTTATCTTATTTTATATTCTTAGTAGGAGCAACCTGTGCATGCCAGATACCTGGGACCTAATGCTTTTTCACTGAATCAGAAATGTTTCTCTGCAAACACATTAAAAAAAAGTTCAGTCAGATGTACTGGAGCACCTGACCCAGCAGAGGTGGACCAGGGCTCACAAGAGCTGAAGCCCTAAGGAAGCCACATGCCCTAGGACTCCCCATCTTTCTCCCCTAAAGCTGAGAGCTCAAAGGCTCATCAGGGACAGTCTCCATAGTCTGGAGCCTGAAAGCCCTGGGCACACTTGTGGGAATCAGGGGTTTGGGGCCAGCTGCTGTGCGCTGTGGAGCTGAGCTGTAGCTGCTGGGGCAGGAGCAGGGAGGAAGGGCTGCGGGCTGGCAAGCCCTGGCAGCCGAGGTGGGTGATTAGCAAGCGTGAAAGTACCAAGAATGTTGATTTCACCCAGCAGCTGCTGGGTGCAGTGAGGTTATTTCCTGGAGGAAGTTTCACGTGCTGGGATAGTCCAAATGAAATATTCTCTGTTTCCAGTTCATGGGAAATTGAAAAAATAATAAAGAAAAAAAAAAAAGCCACCACCACCACCACCACCCCCCCATTTTTGGTCTGATTCAGAGTAAAACCAAATATCATTCCCTGCTTCCCCCAAAAACTTTTTCACAAATCAGAAATCCTACTGTTCAGTCAGCTTCACTCAGCAATCAGACCAGAGTTTTCTGGGAGAACACACTTTACTCATGCTTGGACTGAGATCTGATTTTGCAGGCCAACGCAAGGTTGAAAATGGAAATCTGATTTTAGGCAACTTACCCACTGTAATACTGACCTAAATCAGCTGGTAGTTTCTACATTTGATCAACTCTTTCATCTTCACATATGGTTTTAAAACTCAGCTCAGAAGCTAATGCAGAAGTGCTGATCAGAATTCATCCTGATGCTCTTCAGAAAATCAAATTAACATTTGGATTACAGACCCTGATACCTATTCCCTGAATGTTTGGAATATTAAAACACAACTCGCACTGTAGATGTTAAATGTCAGTACTCAGAATAATATCTAAATCACATGGAACCAAAGCAAAGGAGACATCTCGCTAACGGAGGCCTGCTTTCATCTTGTGACAGAAAGCACAATAATGGTTTTTTTTAGGGAGAAACTGTAGGTGTGAAACAAGCTTCCTCAATCTGTATGGCATCTAAGTAGGACCACCTTCAGAGCTTCTTAAATGGCTTTCAGGCAAGGGTATTTGCAGAGCTCACAGCCTGTGCCAGGTGGTAAGTTTTACACCATTTCCTACTCAGGATTCATTTTACACTTGTGTTTATATTCTCGGCCTTGGCCATCCCTGGTTCAATACCTGATGCGTTGGCCAGGAAACCAGCTATTCCTATCAGTAAGGGTTTGTTTGGGATTCATCAGTGTGACATAGATACTTAGGACAAGTGTTTTTTTAATGGGAAGATGTGTCACCATCTGGTGAATTTGTGGTCCAGTTTACAGAGAGTGTGAATCATTACAGTCCCCTCCAGTAGATTTTGCTTCTGATTTCTGAGGTCTCAGCTCAGTCCGTGTCACAGCAAGGGAAGTGTTGTCACACTTGTAAGACAAGCAGCTCAGGGCAAATGGCATTTACCAGCTACAGTGGACTGTGCCACTTTATCTTCGTGTGGAGAAACCAGCCAGCAAAGTCTAACTGCTGTCACAAACTGGGTGGTAGATAAAGTTCAGCTAAGTGAACCTTCAGCTGCAGTGAGATAGCAGGCTCACCACTAGAACTCCTTATTCATTCCACATTAGTGCTGGGAGATCTCAGCATATGTAGGAAAGGTGAACTCTGGTGTTCTCAGTGCTGTGGTTCACTCTGCCTTTACTCCTTGGTGGCATAGTTGGAGGCTGGGGAGCTGTGATTGATGCAGGCACACCAGGTCAAGCCTGCAGAACTTAGGGTTTTCCTAGACCCGAGCACTTACTGAGCAGTGCCCCTTTGTGCAAGTGCCACTGGCTTCAGACGGAAGATGATGCTACTAATTTAACATGGAAAACTATTAATATCTGGCTTGAAGCAGTTGCTTTAGCCAGCCTTTCCTTGTTTATGATCTGTTTTATTTGAGGGTAGTCTCTGATCTGTTAGGGAAAAGAGCATTAAAATAAATCCCTTTCTTCCACAAGCAAAGAGACAAAAGATTTTTCTGTGTGTGCATTGCTTGCTGTAAGGTAGCAATCAATCAGCATCATCCAGAGGGATACAATAAAGGATTCTGACATATCATTAGAGATGCTCCAAAGAGGATGAGAGCAACATAATAAAATTGAGTCTTTTGTGGATGCATCTTTGCAGATTCTGATACATTCCAGAGGGGTTTCCATGTTATATTTTTGATCATATTGTTTTTTTTATCACAGAACATAAGATAATATCTTTTTAATATGCTACTGATTTTGAGACTATAACATCATCATAAAATGATTACCTTAGCAGTGGTTGCACATCTACTTAGTATGTGATGTGTGTTGCCGTAGAAATAAACAGTAATAACTCTATCTTTCTGAAAATAATGGAGAAATACTTGGCTACATAATGACCACCAGGAATAATGTTCATTCTTTGTAGACACTTATAGAAGATGCTTGATTTTACACAAAATACTGACAGTTCAGGAAATTAGTCTTTTCCAGCTTCAGGTGCTTTCCCACTTCAGCTCAGTAGGGAGACCTCTGTTTCCCATTTTTGTTTTCAACATCGCTGTTGAAGTAATTGCCTTTTGCAGAGAATTAGCAGATACTCCATCTTTTCCTAAAACTCCTTGAGATAACTTTATGAAATGTCAGTGCAAATCCTATTTCTTTCCCTGAAAAATCTTATGAAAGCTGAAATCTCTTAAAGCTTTGAAACTGAACCCAAAGTTGTGTTCAGTCATCAGGGGTCATTTTTAGTCTGCTGCACCTCAGCTCTAACAGGAATGAGGCTGCATGGTTGATTCAACACCCACTGATGCCAATGGAGAAGAGCCCATTCAAATCCTTACATAGCGACTTCATGACATCAGAAGATGACAGGTGCTATAACTCATGTGCAGATTTAATACAACAGCTGGTTCAAAAATGAAGATGTACTAATAGCTGATGAATTGCCTTTTAAGGTTGTTCTCAAACTGGAGTGTTAAAAGTACAGTCACTTCTTTTTAGGAGCTTTTGTGTCAAAAATACTTGCCAAATTGCTGTGAAAAGCACTATGGAATTATCTCAGCAAAATGGTTCTAAAACATGTTCATTTCTGAGAGACTTGCTTCTTGCTAAATAAGTTTATAAAGATGAGGACCCTGAAAAGCCAACTCCTTAATTAAATAAAAAATTAAAATAAGAAACAGAAAAAAAGGAAAAGTCACAAAATATGTAATTGCAAGCAGAAAACTGAAGTTTTTTAAATTCCTTTGTTGGAAAAAATAGCATTTATCCATTTGCAGTAGGAAAAAACAAATAGCTTTATTTAACAGTGGGAAGAAATCAATTAAGAAAACACCAATACACTGAATTGGTGTGACTTTGAATCCCTTCCTAGACCATTAAAGGCAGTCAGCTGGTTAATCTTGATTGTGAGAGCTCATGAAGAGATCACAAGAAAAAGATTGAGGAACAGGTATTATGGAGATAAATTAATTGCATCTGCATAGGGTATCCATAGGTGATTTGGTGAAGACTTTAGGAGTATTCTGCCCACATACTTCCAACTCAGGTTCCCTATGCTAGTAAAATACTGTATTCATGGAAAGACATAAAATTCTTGTGATAACTCCATGTACACATTACTCAGAAATTCTGCTGTAGTTCTTAGCAGAATGTATTTTTAGGATTATAGCTCTGGAGTGTTTATAATTGTAGTCCTAAGAGTGGCTCAAAAGGTAGCGCTGGTTATACCTTCTAAGTCTTAAGGGCAGATATTTCAATGCTTATTGAGGAAAACTGCACATTGGTTTCAGTGGGAATTTAGCCTCAACAGTAAGCACTGAAAAGTCAGGCCCCTAGAGAGTGCCACTTCATAAATCAATTATAATTAATTCGTAAAAAAACCCAACACCCTAATTCTGATTCAGTTTAGAAGACCCAATCTCATTTCAAGTCATTAGCTACCTAATCATGAAGGAAATTAAAATATTGTTAGAATTAATCATGTGTGACTCAGCAGTCCAAAAGACCTTCAGCTAACAGATCGAGTTAAAACTTTCCTCTAATGCAATATGCTAAACAAATTTGACTGGGAATTGTGTTAGATCAGATCATTGTTTGTGCATGAGCTGTTGTGAGATAAATCTAATGTAACATTATTGACAAGGCATGATGAAGAGAAAGCGTTTCTGAGAAAGAATGTGGTTATCTGAGGAAAAGAAATGCTACTTGAGATTAAAATCTCGCTTTTCCACTTGGGAGCTGTGTTGACAACAGAAGTGATGACAGCAGTATCTGTCATACCAGTACCATTGTAAAAATTATGGAAGCTGCCTCTGCTTTGCAAATGAGCTGTGCTTTTTTTTTAAAGTACTAGATGATGTTTAATTAATTAGGAGCTATATTAATCTGGATGTGGGGATCAGTCATACTGCTTTGGGAATGGTCGTATTACTGTGGGCCTATAAAGCAGTGGCTGGTGCAGCCATGCTCAGACGGGAACCTGTTAGGTTTCTTGTTTTTAAGAAACTTTGATCCCTTTCCAGAGAAACTAGGCAAAAGCAGTAGTTTGTGGTACTGTCTGTAAACATGATAAGAGGTCAAACTCATGGGAACTTGTATCTGCTTTGCTTTTTTTATCCTCTACAGAAATTCTCCAAGACTTTCAGAAAGTCAGAATCAACTTGTTTATAAAACACATCACAGCTGTGTAAATAAAATATCTTCCGCTAGCAATTACATAGGCATCAGGACAAAATGCAGTGCTGCCAAATTCTGATTGTACTACTGCAGAATTTTCTTGTTTGAAGCCTAACTGTAATGTTTTGCTGTAAGTTTGATCGTAAACAACAAAATAAAATACCTGGTGGGCAATTGGGCTGAACAAAATTTGGAAAGGTAATTTTTGCATTTCCTGCCCATTCCTGTTTCAAGTATGCAGCCATTCTACTGCACTGGGAGCGATTCTTGTGTCTAATGAATTGCATTTCTTTTGAATTAATTCAGCAGATAATACTTCAGTTACATTTTGATATTCACATCTCCCTGAAGAGAACAGGGTTTGTTCTTTCCTTTCATATTGATGCTGAATTGGATAGTTTTCCATTCAAAAGAAGGAAGAATGTGACGTCATGCCTAAAACCCAAATTTGCTGCACAGTAGTTTGTATATTCAAAAATAATGAGAAAGAAATGGGCCTCAAATTTGTAATTACTAAAACTGCTATACTCATGGGTTGCTCTGTCTTCTTTTAGTGCTCGTGGAATGACAGCACTGTGGTTACAGTTCCATTGAATACACATAATTTTCTAGGATTAATAAGATAATAAATCCATCCTATGAATGTATGCTTGGTTAATTAATTACAGTTGCTTCAACTAGTTTGCTTTAGTTTCTTTGGTATCAGTAACAACAGAAGCTCAGAAAGTGTCCTTGCCGTTGAGGTGCTGTGGATTTCTCAATGTCCATTATTAATGGGGTTTCATGAGTAATGTCAGAAGCCTCTGATATTTTTCTTTTGAAAATGAAGTGCAGGATATAGTTAACAGTAATGAAGAATGTGCCAAGAAGAATCACATGCTTTAGTATTTCTGTCTGTGTTAGAAAGTTAGATGAGGTTTTGAAAGTATGTTCAATACATATTCTACACAATATCTGGTCTATTACTTGCACCTTGTATTATATCAAGCAGGTCTCAGTTCAGATCTTCGTTTTAATGAATTAATTGCTTATCCATCAGAAAGAGCTTAACTTCAAATCTGAAGCAACCCTACTCAGAGGGGTAGAGATATCAACAGCTGGTGTCTGTACATGCAGATAGCAGGAACATGAGACAAACACTTTCAGTAGGGCTTTTCATCCCAAAATTCTGTTCCTGGAAGACAGATTATATATTATTAGATTATTGTCAGTGTTATTAAATTCAGAGATAATCTTCCCAGGAATCTCAGGCCATTTACAAACTCTTTTTCACCTCTGAAATTCTTATATGTATCAAATGCAGGAGATATGCTACCTAGAATCAAATCTTTCTCTTCCGGGGTAAGAGTGGGCCTATAGATCACTGGTCCTCTATCCTACTCCTCGACAGCATTTGTTGGACTCCAGAGCCTTGTCTTGAAAAAAACTGCCTGAGCTACTTGGCATAGATCAGAACAAATTGGAAAGAGAAGCAGAACTTGGGACAAACAGACCCTTTTGGAAATAGTAGAGAAAGACCTTCTACAGCCTTCTCACCCGGAAAATAAACTACCTTACTGAAGGATTGGATTGTTGTACTACAGGGGAACAGGACACATTCCTTCTCCAATTATGCCTTACAGGATATTTGGCAATTGAGAAACCAAATAGCCAGATACAGTTCTATTTCTGAGGAGCTGTTATTTTGCCAGTTTCTGTGGAAGCAAAAGTATGACCTGCCTTCCCCTACTGCTGAGGAGAACAGGAACTTGAATTCTTTTGTGCTTCCCTTTTCATTTTCTGAGTGTATGGTTCTAAGATTGTACTTATCATTGTGCGTTTCTTACTTTCATTTTAATGTATTGTACTTTAAGAAAAAAATAATATTGAAGTAATAAAACTCTACGAATTTTAAGGATGTAACTGACTGAAAGGCACATACAGGTCGAACTGAAGAATCGAGATAATAACCAAGGAATCAGCAACCAAACTTTCCACCATACCTGGGACGTGCCAGTCAGCTGAAGTCTCTTTCTGGTAGCTGTGGTGGCTTTTTTTAGCAGAATTTGATCTCTGTCCAGAGCTATGGGCTTCATCCCACTATCAGTGAAGTTAGCAAGAGTTTTCTCATTGTTTTGGGAGATTGATTGGTCCCATTATTCCTGCAGAAATGGTGGCTGGTCCAGATCCCTTCTAGGAGTAATCTGAAAGCTACTGAAGT
>NW_009921495.1:29361-68527 GCF_000696875.1 Nestor notabilis | reverse complement strand
CCTGCTGATGTCAGTGGGCTTCAAATCAGGCTTGAGCACTTCCAGCATAAAGACAAGTAACAACTTTCACTTATGTCAAGAAAACTGGTTACAAAATATAAAAATGCCTTTGACAATAGTTAAAACAGTATTTGACTAAACAGCCATGTTTTAGTGAACTTTTGTTGTTGATTAGTTGGAAGCTAGCTATTTAGTTTAAAAGGATGCTTTGTAGTTTTCCTGAATCATAAATTACTCATGGACTCTTAAAGTCACTGAAACAAGTATTTGTCCATGATTACTTCAGTGAAAAGTAGTGAGTTTACCCCAAAAAACTGTGCTTGGAAAAATAGATTGATTCTCTGTCACAACTTGTTTTTAGAAAGATTTATAATGAAACCTGAATTCCTGTAATACTTGTGTTACACTCCAGGACATGCTGTGGGCCTTCTTGTGTGAACACATATTATTTCTGTGGGTAATGGCTGCAAAGACTGAGCCATCTGACAGCAGGTGTGACTTTTTTGCTTGTTACTGCCTCAGCTGCCTTACTGTGGTAGCTAAATAAGGTATTACAATTAGGGACCCACCAACACTGTATTGCTTTTGAGAGGTCAAGTTCTGAACACACTTTTCTGTCAAATCTCCCAGTACTGTCTGTGGGAATGTTATTTATGTCAGGATTAACGCCCATATTTAACTGTTAATTTAATGGCACTGTTGCACAGCCTGATAATAGGGAAGCTCGTAAAATAAAGATGCACTTGGCTCTGTGACTAAACTCTGAAATGTATGTGAAAATTGTTTTTTCTTTTCATAATTACAGCTGGTGTTCCAGTGCTCTCTGCCAGCCCTCACTTCCCTTTATCCACACACTCTTTATTTCTTCTGATATTGGCACAAAAATTGATTTGATCACTTTCCAACACGTCTGTAGGAAAGATTTCCCATAATTTATAGCTGGTCCTGACAGGATTACTGAAATGGTGGATATAAAAGAAATAAATGTATATCCATATAACTGCATTCATTCTGGTTTATATTTGCAGAGGATACAGATATGTTTTCTTTCTGTCTAAACAAACAGATAAGAATAGTCTCTTTCGGATGCATGATGGAGAACGGTACTTACAGCTGGTTTTCCTACCAGCTACAGTTTGCAGCTATAGGAATGATTCATCTCTCTGAAAGCCCCCATTTTTTAATCTTTGCTTCTGACACACAACAAACCTACCCTTCGTTTCCTGCATCCACTGCAGCAAGAGACCTGTCAGCATATACAGCTATCTGTGTCTATCTTGGCAAGTAATTTGGTACAACTGGAGAATGTCAGTAGATTTGGTGCTTACCTTTGTCACATCTTCACTATGCACATTTTGGGATTTTACTCTAGCCTAGGGTTATTCTGGTCCACTGACCAAAACTGACCCTTCTGCTCCTGCACTTGGTCACCAAGACCGGTGCTAATTGGGAACAGCAGGGTGGTGAGTTAGTGTTAAGCAGTAAGAGTGGAAGGAGGCACCTAGAGGGAAATCACTCCCTCAAGCTGATTTTTAGTGTGCACTGAATAGAGAGTGGTCCAGAGCTTCCTGCTGCTCCAGGGGTTCCTGGGGTAGCAGATAAGGCCTGAGCACAGCACAGATGTCCCTGCAGGTGTTTGCTGTGACAGTGCTCCCACCATCGACTGCCTGTCCAAACTGAGCAACTAGTGAGTTTGTGTGCCATAGGGAGTCTGTGCAACACTTGGGCTGGCTTTCCATGGCAACTACACCACCAGCGATCTGCTGTTCCTGTCTATGTGCTGAATGGTATGTCATTCTCTGGGTGAGGGCCCCATCAGACTGTACAGCATGCTAGCTAAAGTGACAGAGAATGGCTTTCTCCTCTGTCCTACAGGACCTACCACCCATTCCTGATCACTTATCTGCAGTTGTGCTGGTTTCAGCTGGGACAGAGTTAGTTTCCTTCAGAGTTGCTGGTATGGGGCTATGTTTTTGAGCTATGCTGTAAACAGTGCTAATAACATGGGTGTTTTAACTATTGCTGAGCAGTGCTTAGAATGAGTCAAGGCCTTTTCTGCTTCTCAGCAAGTAGGCTGAATGTGCACAAGAACTTTGGAGGGGGCACAGCCAGGACAGCTGATCCCCCAGGGATATTCCATATGATATGGTATCATGCTCAGCATATAAAGCTGAGGGAAGAAGAAGGAAGGAGGGGACATTTGGAGTGATGGCATTTGTCCTCTCAAGTAACTGTTACACATTACAGAGCCCTGCTTTCCTGGAGATGGCTGAACACCTGCCTGTAATGGGAAGTGGTGAATGAATTCCTTGTTTTGCTTGGTTTATGTGGCTGGCTTTTACTTTACCTATTAAACTGTCTTTATCTCAACCCGTCAGTTTTCTCATTTTTACCCTTCTGACTGTCTTCCCTGTCCCACTCTAAGGGGAGTCAGCAAGTGGCTGTTTGGTGCTTAGTTGCCTTATGGGGTTAAACCGTGACAGCAGGCTACCCACCAAAGTCAGGAACGAAAGCTGTTCTGTACTTGACATCCTTAGCACAATTTCACCCCAGTCCCACTGTAGCAACTAAAAGCTATGCACCACAGACTAGGAGACCTCAGATACAGAAGCACTGCTCCCCCTCTGCACTGTTCAGGGTAGTTTTCATTGCAATGAGATGTAGAGGTTTAAGGAGTAGTGCAGGGGAAATATGTCACTTTACCACAGCTCCTGCAGAACTTGTATACCATATAAAAAAAACTTCTCTGTTCATCTCATTGGTCAGGCAGGGATGGGATCCACACAGTTACTGTGTGTATTGACATTGTCCCCATACCATCAGCACAAATGCTCATGCTGAAGGAGAGGAAGATGGTATGAAGCACAAGCCTCTTTATGGGACTCCAGCAGGGCTGTATTATGGCATGCTGCCTGCACAGTTGGACAGTCACTGGCACACAGCTAGGCACTTGTACAGGCTGGGACTAGGAGGGGAACTTCTGATATAGCTAGCTGTCACATAGAGGAGTTCACCCACAGCTCATAACCACAGACTCCTTTTAAAGGCAAAACAGCCTTGTAACATACATCACCTCTTCTCAACCATGACCTAAGGGCCAAAAGCATCATGTGATTCCCGTTGCACTATAATGACCTGCACAGAAAAACAGTATACTGACACAGATTGGACTCACAGGCACTGACACACAGAGTTGCTGAGACAAAAACACTACAAACAAGCCAGAGAGGTCCCCCTTGTACTTTTGTAGTGATCTTCTGTAGGATCCATGGACAGGGTCCCAGAGTGGCGGTGGGGAGTGTGTTCACAGCTATGATGTCCTGTATCACAGAGGCACAGAAGTCCAATTGGGCAACATCATTAATGATGGATCTCACTAGGTGACCTATTCAAGCTGTCCAGAATAGGGACACTCATGTCATGCTGCCTCGGAAGACTGGCTGTTGCCCTTACTCTTTAAATCCTTTGACATTTAAGGTTGTTCGGCATATCAGTCCTCTTCATGCATCAATCATGACCTAACCACCTGAGACTGCCAGTGCTTAGCCTACTACTGGAGAAACCTTCAGCCCTTTCATGGCACAGGATAATTTCACCTGGCTGGATCTTCTGGAATTTTGTACCTCTCCACTGCAAAAGAGATAAAAGACCAATAGAAGGTTTTCCATGAAGGGATCAGAGAGGGTGGCTGGACAGCAACTGACATAGGGAAGTTAAATAACAATTCTAAGCTAGAACTAGAGAAGATGGAGGAGGAAGGGGTGATAGATTCAAAAAGTCAGGGACTGACAGTTGATGATAAATATAGCAGCAGGTATACAGCATTTGGTTCGTTTTATAGGACCTGAAGGGCCTCAGGTTGTGGCAGAAACACTTGATGGTTTAAGAACATTCTGATGTTCACACGTGGGGTAGAACTTTGTGACAGTGCAGCCCGCTATTTAGATTGGACCTTTAGATCCTCTCATGGGCAGGCATGCTTTTCATTTGCACTTAAGAGCACAACTTCTGGTACACTTTTCTCCTGAAGGAGAAAACCAAACAGCTCCACCAGCAAACTGACATGCATTAAGTGGAAATATTAAATGGATTAGTTTCAAAAATGGTTTACTGCTTTAAACCAGAACACTAATGCAGATTTGGCCAGTGAGTCCCTAAACTGCCTTTCCATGCTGTTGTTGTGGATCTCTGCTCTTCTTCCTCTCTCTCTCCCCCTCCTTTTTTTCCTCAATTTTCCTGCACAGTCTTCAATTTATTATCCTTATCCCAACTGTTTTTCTAGCCTCCCAGTATCCTTGCCTGCTATTCTTGGTGCACTAGCTCTTCCTCCTCCTTGACATCCATCTTCTGTTTCTTCCTTTTTCTTATCTTTGTCTTCTGATGCAACACACCCATTCTGGAAGTATTTGTTATTTTTCATTCTTTCCTCAATGCCTGCCTCTTCTTCCTCATGATGGTGTTCAGCCATGCTTGTCAGGTGCTCTTCTTTGCCAAACCATCTTTCTCCCTTTATTCTGTCCTCAGGTCTTGCCTGAATTCCATCATAATTTCCAGCTGCATCTCCAGCACTCAGGCATTTTTTTTCCTGTGGGTTCTCTCAGGCAACACTTCATACATAAATAGCTCCTATCAAGTACCCACTTGATGGTAAAGTACATCCTGCAGCTTCTGCATTCAACCATCTGCAATTATTTGGTCTCATCTGCTGCTACCTTAGCTGACATTATCTTTTCTTCCCTGTGTCTATCTTGTAAAGAGAAGAACAAACATCAGACATGTCTCTACTGCCCTCTGTTTAAAGGGTTCCTGTGTTCAGTGTCTGCTGCTTGTTTTAAACATTTTGTGTAGGACAGCCTGGCTCCCTCATTTAGACTTGACAATTAACTGCTTGCTTGCTGAGTTCAGACAGTGTGATTTTTTATTTTAAATCTTTTACCTGTAAGGTCTTGTTTCTGCTTGCAACACACAATACTCAGAGCTCTGCAGACTACATCCACAGAATGCATGCTGCGATCTGCAGCTGAATAAGCCATAAGGACAGGGTTTTTTTCACCACAGACAAGTCCAGTGCAGACCCTGCTGTTGCTGTTGATACTTTTGCATTTGATATTTTTATTGGACACTTGTGTGGTTGTAATACTAGTTGAGTGAGCTGCCTCATGGCAAAGTTATGGAGAAGCTGTTTTATATTGTTGGACCTGCTTCTTTTCTCATAGGTAAATAAGTAACATCACAGTTAAAAAAGAGATAACCTTGGACACAGTTCTGTTCACATGGCTAACAATGGATGTTTTCACATTGGATTCAGAAACTAAACAAGTTTAAAAATAATGAATAATAATTTAAAAACTAATTTATTGCCTAGAGGCCACGTTGTCTGTCAGATTTGCTTTGGGAAAAGACTTTTTATTCTGCAGTTGCTGATTTTTAGGTGATGTAAATTGTCTACATAAATACATCTGCTAATACCAGCAGGTTTTACTACCTTAAAAATATGCCAAAGCTTCTAAGAACACATTCTTAAATTCTTTCAATCTACCCTTTAAGAATTTAAGTTTGATAAATTGGGTTAGTGGTTTAAAATTCATGTTTTGTGATGTGGGAATACAGCTGATTTTCTTCAGGAAAATGAGAAAATTAAGTCTTCTCTTTTGAGACTTCCTTAGTTATAACATGGCTATGATGATATTCACCGTTTAATAATGCATATAATTTATTTCAACGTGACTGTGACGGCTGAGATATCCAAACTGACAATTCATAACGCATCAACTTAATTAGCACTTCCAGTCCTCTTTGTGAAAATGAACAATTCAGCTGAGTTTTGGAGCAATAAGGTGATTCTAATTCAAACTGCATGACCCAAAAGAAATCAGAAGAATGCTGAATTACTTCAATAAAGCTGGCAAAATTATATTGTAAAACTTTAGCTTTAAAGCAATTAGGAGTCATAGAACTACAGAATCACATCTTAGCTGAGGTTGGAGACATCAGGAGGTCGCCAGTCCAACATATTAAAGTAGTGTCAGATCAAACCATGTTTCTCAGGGCTTTCTTCAGTTGGGTCTTGAAAATCTGCAAGGATGGAGACTGTACAACCTCTCTGGGGTTTGACTGTCCACACAGTGAAAAAGTTTTTCTCATTTCCTGTCAGAAACTCTCGTTTCCATTTATGTTCACTGTCTCTTGTCCTCCTACCGTCTTGGTGTCTCTCTGCTGAAATCAGTTCATTAACACTTTTTTTTTGGTTGCGAACCTGAAACTGTTCGCAGTATTCCACATGTGATCTAACAAGTGCCAATTAGAGTGATAATCACTTCCCTGGATCTTCTGTCTGTGCTTAGTACAGCCGAGGATACTGTTGGCCATCTTGGCTGGCAGAGCACACTGCTGGCTCGTGTTCAGCTTGCTGTTTGTCAAGATCCCCAGGTGCAGGATTTTGCATAGATTATCATCAAATTTCATAATGTTCCTGTCAGCCTGTTCCTTCAGCCTGTCTAGGTCCCTCTGAATGACAGACCTGCCCTGAAGTCTGTTCCTCCCAGTTTAGTATCATCTGGAAGTTTGATGGGTGTGCACTCTGTCATCTCCTCCAAGTCCTTGATAGACATGTTGAACAAGATAGGTCCTGGTATGGAGCCATGCAACAGTGAGCTTGTTACGGGCATCCAAGCATTTGTCCATCTAACTGCCCTTTCATCCAGGCTATGAAGTTCTAACTTGATTATTAGAGACACTGCGGAAAACCTTGGTAATGAAAAGTTATGCTTAGAATCACGTCATAGAATGAACAGTCATTCTTCTTGTCACTCTGTCTTAGGGTTAGGTTCAGTCAGCACTCTAAATGTGAGAATGGCCAGGCAGGCACTGCTTCCCAGTGGGGATCTGCAGTTGGGATGCTTTCTTTAGACATATGTGCCAGTTCACTCTTTTTTTCCCTCCTGCATCCAAGAATTGATCAGGGCTAACACCCTTTAAAATGTTGAGAACTCCTCTATTTATCTATCACTACTACACTGTAAAGAATCCACGCTCTTACTGGCTGCTTCTTGTAAAGATTTGTGGCTGCAGTGTTTCATTTCAGTGTCATATCATGTATTTGGAGGTGATGATAGTAATAAAGGTGCACTGGTCTGATGCTGAGGCTGGACTTCCATGCAAAGAGCACAAGAATCAAAGGTGAGCCTTCATGTATCCGACTTGGGAACAATAAAAACGAGTCCTGGATTTTAGTTTGCACACATTTTCTGTTTTACACTTTTGGGCAGTCTATACAAACTGTAGGAATTACCCAGGATTCAGAAATAGCCTAGTAGGTAACCTCATTACTCAGTCTAGCACACAGTGGTATATTCCTGTAGGAAGAATACAGAGTATGCCAGTCCAGAACAGACTACAAACTATGAAAGTATATGTTTAGATTTCCCAGGAAAAAAAAAAGAAGGAAATCCAATGTGGTTTTCCTGTTTCTCTTCCCCATAAAACTACTTAGTTATTCCTGAACTGCCTAGTGAAAACAGCTTTGGGCCCATATTATCCCCTGTGACCTGCACCAAGAGTCTCAAAGATAGTGTTAGTTGATGTGGGTCAAAATCATACCAGGATATGTTCAAACAGATAAGAGGAAGGATGCTTGCAAGCCTGTGCTTGCACCATACCCTGATGCTATTTTCATTATAAATACAGGTATAGTCATAGTGGATTCTGACAGTGGAATTGATAAATATTGAATGTTGATCAGGCTTAAACCTCAAGATAGGCACCAAGTTGCTCAGGTATGTCAATAATTAGATAGTCAGGGATAGGAACATACTAACAGTTCTAGGTATGTGGGAACTTGTAAAGCACGTAAGAATGCAAAGTTTAGATACTTCTAGGAAATTCATTCTTATAGGTCTGCAGTTGTGCCAAAAAAAAAAAATTTCCCTAAATTCCTGCTTGATCCTGATTTGGGTATTTAAATCTTTTCCTGACACTTGCCTTATTGTCCAGTTCTTTTTCCCCAGAATGAGTAGCAGTGGAGACAGGCAGTGTGTGCTTGTAAATGCCAGTCAGAATCAGTTTTCCAGCTGACCTGGATGAAGTTTGGATAAGGACCCTGCTTGTGATTTACTTTTCCTACTGATTCAGTTTTGTGGTTGGCTTTTTTTTTTTCCTTTTAGTGAATCTTTATGAACTTCAGTATGAAAATGCATTTACAGGTCTCAGCAAATGACCTGTAGGTATATTTAAGTATATTTCTGAATTGCCAGTTTTCACTGATGAAACGGAAAATGATAAGACTCTTTGTATATGACAACCCTTACTGGGTAAGAGACTATTAGATCAGGAAAACATTTAGACCAACTTCCACAGAATAAAAGCCTCTGCCAGACAGGATTCTGGAAACACAGAAATCTGACAAATGTTCACTAATCTTTATAAATGTATAATGTTTGCTTATTATTTGGTATTTGGTTTACAACTCTGTGTCTTTCTGTCAGCGTTATAGGTTATAGGTACACATAACTCAAAAGAAATGCATAGTGGCTAAAATACAATTATGTGAAGACTGATGAAAAATGTGATGTGCTAAGTCTTAAGCTAAACCAAAAATTGTTTTGTAATAGTTTTGTGTGCTTGCAAAGCCAAACATGTTATCATTACAAAATACTATAAAATATTGTCAGTAAAAATAATGCACACAGAACATTAGGACAGCAGGACAGCAGATTGTCATCCTGTATTTCAACTTTTTGTGGACACAACTGGCAATTTAGTGTTGCTGTAATTAATGACTTTTAAGCTTAGAGCTCTGATACCGCTTAAAACTTTGCAGTTGCTGTGCAGCATCGTAACCAGGCTTCCTTCCACCTGTCTGCCCCTCGCCTTTTAAAAAATCACAATTAAGTACCTTATGCCAGGAATAATAATATTTTTCTTTCTTTAAAGAAGAAGAATTTTAGAAGATGGTTAAATAAAATCTGTGTGTATATATATACTAGATCGTTGCAAACATCATATTACTCACCTGGTTTATTTTAGCCTAGATACTGTTCATAACCTCTGATCTTCTAAAGCATTCACAGAGCTAAAGAACTTAGTAACTGTCTGCCACCTCTGCAGACAGAAGATTACTTCCCATTTATTTTAAAACTGTGTAAGCTTTCATGGTTTAATCCTTGCCAGTCTCTTTGAGTCCTTTGCTTGCTCACTCATCTTCACAATTGTAGGTGGAGGGAGATTCAGATGCTTTCAACCATTAGAACTGACACAAAATCACTGAGGATCATGACACACTTGTGTCATTGGAAATTTTCTTTAAAAATTATTTCAAATACTTTTAAGAGGCATTTAGGAGTAAACCTGCAACATGTATATGCATTAGATTACCCTAAGTACAAGGGTCTTAGTTAATTGCATTCACTTCAGTGATTTTTTAGAGGTGGAAACTTGATATTCTGGTAAACTTTTAATGTCATTTATAAGCTGCTAATTCTGCTAAGGGGCAATCTCACTGTCTGTTGTATTCACTTCTCAAAGGACAGCAAAGATAAACAAAAAATGGTGTCATGACTGTGCATTCAGCCATCACAAAGCTGCTCTGCTACAGTTGTCATCACAATACGGGATAGAAAGAAAATGTATGCCAGCAATTGCAGCCTAAATGCCCTCTCCTGACAGGGTCTTGTACAGCAGTGCTGTCTCTCCTCCAGCACGTAAGGTGGAGCTGACCATGATGCTGATCTGGGGAAGCCAGATTCCTGTCAGTCGTCTGAGCCACCTGTCCCCATAGACCCATGCTTTTATGGGATGCACCATAACTGTAGTGATACGTACACATCGTCTTACTATTTACCTTTTTCTTAGAAACTTTTAGAGCTGACACTTGAAACTTCTAGGTTCATTTCTTCATAGGGGTGATCAGCGTTATCCCAGTACATTATTGTAAGGATATATTTTTTCACTGTCAGAACCTTTTATAGCAGAGTGAATATTTCCGTAATTTTCTGAGATGTTTTCTAATGCAGTTGCTTAATCTTCTCTTAGTGCTTTTGTCTCATACCAGGTTTTGGGGCCTGCTTTTCAGTAACCAAGAAGTCTTCTAAGTTGTAAGATAAGCGTATGCTGGTGTATCATCCCCTTGTGTACTGAGCCATTGACCTCATAAAGGCATCTTCCATGTAGTACCAGAACTGCTTACCAAAGCACTGGAAATACTTAGTGTACAAAGCTGAATGTAAAACTACAATGAAAGCAGAAGCTGTGAACAGAACCACATTAAATGTTCAGGGAATGCAGGAGAAGAGTTGCCTATTTCATGTGGCTCCTTTCCCTGTCTGAATTGAAAATGTTGATGGGAGAGGGCTACTGTGTTACCCCATTAGCTTCACTGCTGTTGTCCACATGTAATACTGCATCTAGTTGTAATACTGCAGTGACCTCTCCTATCATGTCTTAGTGAAGGGACATAAATGGCAATTTGTTCTTTAGGAAAAAGCCTCAACTTCTAAACAAAACACCAAAACCAAATGACTTTCAGCACTCAGCCACAGTAGTGACAGTGTTGAAATGGATTATATGAAGTGTTTCTCTGACATTCAGTTACAAGGCAATAACATGGTTAAACAGAACCAGCGGACAGGCTTGCATTCATTGGCATTACAGATGTGGCTTTGGCACCATTTTTGTTTATCAGGTTTTACCTGAAGTACAGAATTACATGGTAAATGTGAAACCTGAAATGGTAGGCTGTGTTCCCATCCTGCCTGTCATTCAAATATACTTCCTAGTAGAATATAGTGTAAGATCTAAATGAGTGAAGTAGCTACCTTCTGTAGAGAAGCATAAGTGGTCAAAAGGCTTCAGTTTGAAGAGGAGAAAGCTGTGGGGATATGCTCATTGTCTGCAAAGTCGTGATGGTAGTTAATAAGATGAATGCATGCCAAACTCATTCACCAAGTCCCACAAGACTGGAAACAGGCAGCAGTAGTTTAAAACAGATAAAAGCAAGTAATAGACTAGTAGAAATTCACTGTTACCACAGGAGGCTGTGAACAGCAGACAGTATTGGCAGGTTTTCAAAAAGGGATTGGACTAATGGACAGCATATTGATAAACAGACACTCTAGGGAGTAGACAGATAGGGATGGGGAGATCCGCTCTAAATTTCTTTACTGCAACAACTGTGGACACTGGTAGGAAGCGAGAAACAAATGAGGAACAGCTGAGCTAGAAGGACCATCACTGTCACCCCATATGCCGTTTCCTGTGGTCTAATGTCTACTTCCAGGAGGATGTTACTTTTAGGTTTTTACCTAGGTCATGAAGATTCTTCCTTTGTGGCATCTGTGAGTGATGAACTTTCCTATACAGCCACAAAGCAACACCATTTATATGTAGTCTGTCACCAGTTTACTTCTCAAATACTAAGTCATCATAAATCTTGTCATGCACAAATACACCTCTCTATTGCTGCAGAATAGTAAATGGTTTTCTTTAAAGGAACCAGAGTACCTATTTGAGTGCTTTCTGTACAGCTGGAGTGTGTTTTCTGTTGTGCAACCAGATCTTCCCCATGGAATGCTAGGCAGATTGCCTCTCATCCTATCACTCATGGACAAGAGAAAACTGACCTCTTTTGTATATTTTAAAATGCTAGCTATAGACATTGATTCTTTCACCACGTCTCATGAGCAGCTTTCTAAAACTCAGGTTTTATGTTGCTCCTCTGAACATTAATTTGTCCCATCTTTCCCGTGTGCTCAAAAGGGGACATCGTACTCCATGCATAACCTCACATATTGGTGAGGAGAGAGTCTGTAATGAAAAAAAGTGAGATAATACCAGGCTCTGGAGGGAGATATGTCTTGCTTTGTTGACAGGAAACCCTTCGCACCAAATCGTGTATCTTATTTTTAAACTAGGTCTCTGTCCATCTTACAGTGCTGTATTCCAGACCATGTTTCCCAGCTTTGTCTGTGAGAATGTTGTGGGGGACTCTGTTAGAAAAGTCATGTTGAAAGTCAACCTATTTCATATCAACAGGAGTCTCAACTACTGGATTACCTGGGATGAAATTAGACTGGCTTGATACAATTTCTCCTTGACATATACACATGGATTGTTTCTTATCAGTGTATTATTTTCTACATAGTTACAAATTGTTCATCCACTGTCGTACTCCAGTATTATTTTCATATTGAAGACAGGTTGAGTCATTTGATTTCTCCATTGCAATCTCATGTCCTTCATAATTTTTAAGGGCATCAGCCCTGCCCCTGTGTCCCTCTTGGAGTTCACCTTCCTCAGGCTCACAGTTATTTTTCCTTCACCTTTAGGGCTCTTCTAGCCTGCACTTCATGAAGACTCTCATGACAATCTCATCTTCCAGGCATTTCTACTTCTGAATAATCCTGGTGTATTTCACTAATGCACCAACCACTCGTTCAGTATTGGGGAAAAAAACATTCTGTTTCCTGGACTGTCTCACATCCCTGGGAGTAGCCCCAGGTGAATATCGACTTTGCTGTTCCCCTACAAATCTACTTTTTCTGTGATTTTTTTTTTTAAACCTCAGCAATGGTCAGGCTGTTGAGACTGCTGCCTGTTACACTGGAGATCATCTTCCTTTTAGTCTGTGGTCCCTCTCTGTTGGCTTGTTTGTCTTGTCACATACTTAAGTTTCATGGACATATTTTCCTTTGCATGATTTTACATTGCTAAACACAAGGGATTACTGATCTGTGACAAGGTGTCCTGAATATTGTAATAATAGAGTAAATAATGGTTAAGAACAGAGTAGGAGTTATTGAGGGCCAGCCTACAAGGTAAAACCAAAATATGATTGTGGTAACTTCCTTAGTGTACCAAGTCTCATAGTTTCATAGTAAAAGAAAGATTAAAAGAAAAATAAAATGTGAATTGAAAACCAAAAATGTTGTTTAATTACTTTACAGTGCACTGAAAATACACTGCTAGCCATAATACATCCCTCTTCCTTGAAAAAAATACAGTTTAGGTCTTCCACAGTTCTTCTAGATTCCAGTAATACCTAGTTGATCTGGATAAATCAGATAGATTGTTCTCCTCGCATTAAACTTTGACATGACATTTCAAAGCTTTTATATAATGTCTAAAAAATCAGCTCCTAGCAATATTAAAATATCTCACTAAAATACACTAATAATATTCCTGGAAAAAAAAGTTTTCTTACAGTTTGTCTCTCTTCTGGTATTTCTGTTAATCTCATTCTCTATCTGTATTTTTCATTTTGAGAATTATTGTGACAGTCATTAAAGAAAATGCTACTTCTAAAAATTTACCAATCACTGTAGACTTTGCTAAATGCTACAGATGGCATAAAAATACTGTGCTCCATTCAAAGTAAATTAGTTTTTCTCACTTTTTAATAAAATCACAAATCCATCTCCTAGAAAAAGGGAAAATAAATGATAGTTCTGTATCTTTCAAAGTATTACAAACATCAGAATACCATATTAATAATGTATTGGCTGTTTCCAAAATATCTGTGTCTCCTCTAACAGTCAGTTAGCTATAGAATGAAGTTTCAAGTATTCAGTTATTAGTACTATTTCAGGTTACTCTAAATTCATTTATTTTGAGTTAAAAGCACAGCAAACAGAACTGAAACTATGATGGTACCTTAAAGAATTTCTGTTCTTCTGTGGTACAGCATTTTCTCTTTCTTCTGTTTTGCTTCTGCTGTTTTTCAAAGCTAATCTGTTAAAAAGTAAAGCTGCTCATTTATTCTTCAAGATTTTTTTTTAATTCCCTAATAAGTTATTTTAAAATTTAAAAACCTATAATAAAGCTATTCTGGTTTGCTTTAATAAAGATTATTATTCATGTGATCCTAAGAAACATTTCAGTGAAATGTCTTTGTAGGACTGTCTTAAACATTTTTGATGAAGCACTTTTCTATTAAGGAAATTTTACTTCATTGGTATCAAAATATTCATGAAATGTATTCCCTTGATAGACTTAATTGGGAATTGCCAAACATGCCCAGGGTTTCAATCACTCTCATTCTATAATGTGGGTATGTGGACAATGGCTAATTTGGATTGGCCAATCTGCACCAAATTTCTTGAGTACCCTTTGTGAAATATGACCCTCTCTCTTTAGGGAAATAGTGTAAAACATTATTTATGTAATTAAAAAGTACTCATCTGGAAAAATCCTTGAACACTCAAATTTACTACCCATCCCAGAGATCTACTTTCAAAAGCAAATGTATTCCAGAAGTTTTTGCTTTGCTTGGCTTGGTTTTATTTGAAAAATATTCTTTTTTTCCTGGGAATAGAGAAGCATGGATTAGAGTTTTAAGATTGCTATGTGTGCAGCAAGTACAAATAGCATGCAAATTTGCTTCAGAATGAAAGTCGCATTGTTGACAACCGATTTGAATGCACTGTCATGGCAGTACTAAGAAGGCTTCTTTAATTGTTGTGGAGTTTCAAAGAGGAAAAAAATAGAGTGCCTGTGACTCAGTAGTGGGGGGAATATTTAAAAATTACTTAAGGCAGTTCATTGCTGGTTTTAGGACAGTGCTTTAGTCAGGACTTCAATTTGCAAGCAAGTATGTGATTGAGTTCTACATACATGACTGATATTAGTCAGCTGTCTATCTTTGTTGCCCAAAGACTGAGTCATTCCCAGTCAGAAGTAACTTTAAAAAAACCCTGATTTAATTTTTAATTCTTTCAATGAAAGATTTGGGGATTTTTACTTCTGCTTCCCCAGGGGTGCCTGCCAGAAGATAGAACTTCTCATTCCTGGTCAGTGCTCCATGGAAGGCATCAACAATGGCTGAAATGAGTCATTCACCAGTGTGACTACCAGAAGCACAGAAGCAGCAGTGAAAATTAACAGCTCTGGATATGCTTGCATTCCTATTGTGCCATACCTGATCTGTGAGCTTCTTGGTCTGAGTGCAGGTTTCCTGGTGAAATGTAGTCTGGTTGATTCTTCATTCATATTATCTTTCCAGCAGAGGTTTAAAATACGGGATTTCAGAAAATTCTATGGCATTTGTTGAAGTGCAAGCCACGCTTCCGAAGGATGGGGCTTTTGGTAAAAGCAAGGACTGGAAACATAGAAAGAGTTTCTGCTGTAACAGTCCAGACAGAGGTAATGGAAACTGAGTTGTGCCTGTGTCTTCCTTAGTGAACCATTCTTTACAACCTTTCTTCTGAGACAGACTATCAGCAGTGATGAAACTGTTAGGAAATCAGAGCTACATCTCTAGGCCAGCTAAAAAGGGCACCAGACACAGGATTCAAAGGTAGCTCTTCATCCAGGCTCTTCATCTTGGGTGTTATAGAGGGATGAGATCTGGGGCCCAGTTTGCAGAACATTTCAACTAGGCAGTGATACAAGGATGCTGGGGAGGGACTCTTTGTTAGGGACTGTAGTGGTAGGACAAGGGGTAATGGGTTTAAACTTAAACAGGGGAAGTTTAGGCTAGATATAAGGAAGAAATTCTTCACAGTGAGGGTGGTGAGGCACTGGAATAGCTTGCCCAAGGAAGTTGTGAATGCTCCAACCCTGGAGGCGTTCAAGGCCAGGTTGGACAGAGCCTTGGGCGAGATAGTTATAGTGTGTGGTGTCCCTGCTCATGGCAGGGGGGGTGGAACTAGATGATCTTAAGGGCCTTTCCAACCCTAACTATTCTATGATTCTATATCTAGTATCCTTCCCCCATCACCCAAAATGCAGGTCAGTCTTTTTCAAATTCTTCCCTTTTGTCAGTGTACTAAAATCTGTGTTATGTGCAGCCATATGCCATTTTGTCATAAATGTTGGCACACAAAAAAATCAGATTATGTAATTCACACTCGTTAGAAAACATGGCTTAAAGAATGTTTATAGTTGACCTGAGAATAAAGAAGAAATCATCACAACAGTGCTGACACGTTGTTGCAGAATAATGAAAAGAGTTTTTTCTTCAGGGAGAGGGCATGGCTTATTACCATTATCTTTAAGCAAATGGTGAAGAAAAAATAGCATTTTAAAGCAAAAGGTCAAAATCTTGGATTTACCCATTTTTTTCAGCCCAAACTAGACAAGGTGGTTAACTCAGTTTTGCATGTAATTTCCCCCCTTCCCACCCCAGGACTGCTGGTGAACTGGCACCCGTGGAGGTGCAAGTCTTGCAAGCACAGCATGTCAATGAATGTCATTTGGCTAAAAGAATGGGGTATTACAGTGGGGTAATCATCTGTGCTCCTCCTAGTTCTCCACCTGATGAAAATTACAGCTTTTTCCTTGAGAGTTTAGTCACCCTTCTGATTTGCAAGGTGACAACAAGTAGATACGAGTTGCATTTCCTTCACCTTTGTCCCTTCTTCCACACAGACTCTCACTAGAGTCATTTAGTATCAATATTTGCTTCAGATTAAGTCAGTTTGAAGTTTTTAGTGGACTTCATAGCTCTCCTTGCAGTTCGAGTGCTCTCAGCTATGACAGAATCGTGCAAATTTGTGCAAGTGCTTTGTCAACAAATATTCATTCAGCCTTCTGAAATGTTTTAGCAGTTTCTAAATTTATCATTTATTACAGCCCTATGGGCACTGAGTAGATCAAACTTTTAAGAAAACTGGTATCAGGAATGTAGTTAAAAGGAAGTTTTTTTCATCAGTTAGCTTTAGCACTAATCAAAGGAAATACTTATTTCTAGGCATATCCAAGCTAATGTGACCTGAAATCTGTCTATTGCCTTTCTAATATATATTCCTTTTCCTATAAATATATATTGCATATACAAGCCCCTCTGTCAAGTCTCATTGCAAAACTTTACCATATAGCAATAGAAAGAAAAAGCAATATAAAACCAGAAATTAAAGATACCCTATAGTATGTGGCATTCACTTAACACTGTTCCAAGTTCACTGTCTGTCTCAGTAGACAACTCTCCATCAACTTTTGAGGAGACACATAAAGTGGAGTGTAGATGACCAAAATGCTGCTTGTAGTAGGCTGGTAAAAGGAATACGTCTGAAAATGTGTGGGTTATTTTATTGGAAGGAGGAGAACTAGATACTACTGTATGATTGAATTGTTCTACAAACTGAAACCCACATCTTAATCTCTGTAATATGGGGATATGAAAAACCTGGATTGAGATCTAGACTCAAATCCTGTACCTAGAGGTTTTTTGATTTTTGGTGGGTTTCCCCCCCATCCCTTTTTTTTAATGATACCACAAGTTGAAAATGCAAATATTTATTTTGGTACTTAACATATGGAAGAGAAAGGTGGAATGCCCATCTGATGCTATAGTTCATACTTGAAAGTAAGTTAGAGCTTAAATGACTTGTCTTTAATTTCAGCAGAAACCTGCTACACTTTGAGCACATCAAATTCTGACCTTTTCTTAATACTTATCTGCTAGTTTTGAAAACAACTCTTTTTATCTCAGGTCATTTAGCTGTTTTCCACAAATACCATGTTGTAAACTGTTTGTAAGGACTAGAGAGAGGCATTTTGAGAACTCTTCTCTGCCTGAGCACACTTGCATTTCCAAAGCTCCAGTTAGCATCTTCACATCGCTTTGTACACAGAGTACTTCTACCTAGCAAATAAGGGTTTGTGGTGACATGAAACTGTGGAAATGAAATGGTTGCAAATATTCTTCTGAGGAAGAGATTGAAGATTGGTATGAAAGGACTGTCTTGAAGCTATGCTTGCTGCCACTTCTAAATACTAGTTGGTCTTGAGTTACTACCTAACACGGAGAAATCCTGCCCTGAACTGTAAAGTTCTGTTAGGGGTTCAGAACTCATGTGAGACAGCACGGAAATCCTATTCATGATCGGCATCCTTAGTTGCCACTGGTTTAGAAGCTGGCTTAGGTTAAGCAAATATGAACAACATGCTTATCTCCTAGTTAAGAAAAACAGGTATGTGTAATTATGAGATGTAGCATGCATGCAGAAAACAGTGATGAGGAGTGACAGCTGAAGAGAACCTGAGTGCTGCTGTATGTAAATGTGAAATGTTTCCTATTTCTAAATTTAGCCATCTGTCATCTCCTCTACTTATCTATTAATTGGTGCTTATAAGCTCTCATGCTGCATGCTCAAGGAAAGATCTCCACAGTAAATGTGATAGCAGGCAATGCTGAGTTCAGAAATACAGAGTAGTGGCCCAATTCATGGTCAATGGTCCTATTGATGGTCCTATTGAATTCAGCTCCTGTTGGTTTCAATTTAGGAAAGCATGAAAATGCATGCCAAACCTGTCTCCTTTAAATTATCTCTGGCTTTGCTGATTGCAGTGTGACTTCAATGCATACTTAGATTTACATATGCATTTATATCTTCTTCTGAATAAGGTTTTCCTGCAAGGGACTCTTACTCAGAGTATGCAGAAACTGGTTTTATGATACTAGAATCCGTAATACTCATCCATCCTTTCTGGTGTTACACAAATTTATGAAAGACTTAATACTAGAGTGAGGTATGTCTGTATGTGAATATTGTAGCCAGTGAACTATGAATTAGCAAGATTAAGAAGAAGAGCTGAGCTACTTTCTTTCTGTAAGGGTGATTTGGCTGCTGGAAAATGCAAATGACTTCCTAGATCTGCTTTTACATTAATTGGTGTTCAGTCAACAAAGGGCTATATCTTTACGCATGGCTGTTGTCACACTGTGAAGACATGTCTACTTCCCCAGACTAGTATTCCATCTGTAGCACAGCTGCTTTGAATCAGTTAGGCGTAGGTAGATGCTAGCCTCAGAAAGAGTATTCTTACTGAGCATAAAACGTGGGGCCTGCTGCAATTAATTGCAGGCTTTCATTGACTTCACTGGATATTGGAAAATGGCCATACATGCAAAAAGTTTAAGTTCTAAGTCTTTAGGACAGTCTGTCTTTTTACAGCCTTGATAGATTCTTGTTCTGATAAATAAATGTGGGGGGATTAATGATGCGTGTTTTCTTTTGCTCCACACAGAAGGAACATTGGTGGGGCTGTACCTACGCTGGTGATTTCATTTGAACAGTCAGTCAGTTTTAAAGCAAACTGTGTCCCTCACTGCTTGTGCCCTGCTTTCTCTCTGGTTTCGTTCTGAAACGTAGTTTTGGTGTGTACAAACAACGCATCCTATATGCTGGAGCTGTGCTGCCCTGCAGCGTGTGCTTGAGGCAACAGGGCCTGAGCTCATGAGTCTGCACACCCACAAGGTCCCCAAGGGCATACCTAGTGGCCACAAATGATTCTTAACCACCAAGAGTTCCTGAGACATCCTGACACACTTCTTGTCCTTCATAATAGGGTAAAAGCACATATACCTTCCTAATAGTCTCAGTCCTTTGACTCTGCTGTGCTTCTGGTTTGAAATCCTCACCCTTTACTGCCTATGATGAACCACATGCTGAACACCTTATTTCCTTTACCACCTTTTAAAATTATCCCTGTTTTCTTACTTCTCTTTCTTGCACTGGTGATATGTATGGCCCCTCCAGGGTCTCAGAAAACTAAGACAGTATAACCCAGGTCCTCAGGCAAATGATAGATTTCGTAAGTTTGTGCAGTGAGAGAGCCAAAAGTGTCTCCAGAAACAGTAGAACTCTGTGGTAATATCGGGAGGTCACTCCTTCTGAGCACCTGGAGGTAAAATAGGACTGGTGAGCAGTGCAGCGTTACAGTTAAGAAAATGAAGGCTTCATTCTTGAATATGCAACTTTGCACCATACTTTTGGGCTGAAAACAGCAGACATGCCTGTTACAGAGAGATTGAAGATACCTTTGGATAGGAGCGTAGCACAAAGCCTCCCGCTCATCTGTATGCCTGCATGCCGGGACCACCATGCAGGGCAGCCTGGAGGAGACCGTGCTCTCCAGTGCCACTCCAGCATGCCTTCTCTTCCTGGCTCTGTCTTAGAACCATGGGTGCACCTAGGGATACCTCTTTGGCCCACTGCCACCACAGCTACCTTCAGCAATCTTATGAACCAGAGTCCAAACCAGGTGAATTACTGTTTTATGCACATCTTTGGGTTAGAATAACAGGAAGTGCATGAGGCTTCTAGTGTAGTCTGGGGATTTGGCTCAGAGCTGTAGTGAAAAAGCTGTTGTTAATTTGTCTGCTTAACAGGATTGCTGTGATTTTTTAACAGCATAAAAATACACCTTTAGAGCCATAAAATTACCCCAGGGCTGCGAGCTGTGAGAAAAATCTTAATGCAGCTGTGTTAGAAATTGCTTGCTCTTGACAGTTGCACAGCTCAGCCCTGGAACCTGCAGTATCTTTTGAGAATGTAACTCCTCCACCTTTCCAGACAAAGATCCTGCCTTGTGGCTCCTTCCCTGTCTTAGCACAGCAGGTTAAGGGCGGATGACATGATGCCACATACAGTAAAACTGCAGACCCTTTCCTGTCCCACAGACACTCAGAGGAACAATCAGTTTCAGAGTTTTCTCCTGTTTCAGAGTGCTGAGCAGATGGAGGGGCACAACCAACACTGTTGTAATGTCCTTTCCTCTCCCCGTATGCACATATAATTCAAAAGTACCAGTGTCACCTGCCTTTAGGCTGTGGCTGAGTGTGGACAGAGGAGTCCCTGTTCTCAGCCTCTGGCCATACCTCCTCCTCTACAATGTGGGTTTGGGGCTCAGGTCCCTGCAGGACCTGTCGGTCTCTGGTGCAGACTTGCTGATGCCATGCAGTCTGCTCACCTGATGCAGCTCCTTTCTCTGGCAGCTCAGCAGCTCAAGTAGGGCTTACCTCTCACTGCTCAGGCCACCATTCCTCCAGCCTAGGCTCTCCCTGTAGCTGGAGATATGGATGGCTGTGCTTTGAGCAACACAGCCCTGTTCTAGGAGTCTGACTTGCCAGAGACATTACATCTGCTGCTTTCGGCTCTTTAAATGGTACACACTTCATAGCTTGTGATTATTCTATGTCAACAATATGTATATAACTGATGGAAAAAGGGATTCAGAGGGTGGTGTCTTATTATTCCTTGGGTTTATTTATAGTAAGTACCTCTCTCATTCCTAGAATTTTTGCTGTCATATTTAGTACTAAAATTACATACTAAATGGTAGAGCAATGTATTTTTACAACATTCAAAAATAACAGGATACCAGACTTACAAGATATCAATCTAAATATACTGAGCTGCAATATATTCCAATGATTCAGTTCTTTAAATGTGCAATAGGACCGAATTCAGGCTGTGATGGGCTTAGGAAAAGGATGGAGGTTGTATCAGCGTATGGTGAAAGATAGTCTTGTAGCTGAGGGGTTGATTTGACCTGTAAAGATGAAGACTTATTTCTCTGCTGTGCTAGAGATTACAGGTGCAAACTGAGACCAATCAATGTAAAATATCATTGACTTCAGTGGGCTAAGTTAGAAGGGCTAGTTCTGGAAAAAGGATTTAAGCATTTTAAGCATGAGCAGCCAGATACATTGCTCCTATTTCACCTATTTGTACCTATTTGAGGGCTCTCATCCATCCCTTTTCCCTTGAAACCTCATCTTAACCTGCTGCTGAGACACTTTCTCTTCCTTTTTGCGACGGTGTTTATGTGGTGTAAAAAAGGCCTTAAGAAATAGGGTGTTTTCAAAATAGAAACCTTAGTGCTGAACTCTGAGGCACAGATCAATAGCTGTTGAAAACTCAGCTTACTGCCATATTTTGCTAATATTATCCCTCTCTACAGGTTCTCACAAAGTTCCCAAAAGCATCAAAAGGTGTCGTGGTTCAAACCCAGACGGCAACTTGGAACCACGCAGCCGCTCGCTCACTCCCCCCCTTTTCCTTCCTCCCCCCGCTCCCGGAGGGATGGGGAGGAGAATCGAAGGAATGTAACTCCCACGAGTTGAGATAACAGCTCTCCAGTAACTAAGGTATAATACAAACCACTACTGCTACCAGTAATAATGATAAGAGGAATAACAAGGGAAAAGGACACAACCGCTCACCACCCGCCGACCGATACCCAGCCCGACCCGAGCAGCGATCTGGGCCTTCCGGGTAACTCTCCCCAGTTTATATACTGGGCATGACGTGCTGTGGTATGGAATACCCCTTCGGCCAGTTTGGGTCAGGTGTCCTGCCTCTGCTTCCTCCTGGCTTCCCCTCCTCTCTGGCAAAGCATGAGACTGAGAAAGTCCTTGGTCAGAGTAAACATTACTTAGCAACAACTAAAAACATCGGTGTTATCAGCGTTGTTCCCAGACTGAAAGTCAAAAACACAGCACTGCACCAGCTACTAAGAAGGAGAAAAAATGACTGCTGTAGCTGAACCCAGGACAAAAGGATAAAGTACGAGGCAAATCTCATTTTACCTCTTTTACCTCATTCCTTTCACTGCTCCAATGCTTTTCTAGGGAGTAGCCTAAGTGATATTATACTGGACATTATGGGTAACCAACCTCAAAGAAAAGGGTTGCAGGTCTGGCAAAAGAAAATGTTTGTAATGCAGTTAGTGATTACTTCTTATGAGATTGTTCCCTGGAACAGGTGACTCAGACCTTGCGCTGGCTGTGGTTTTGGGAAAAGACATGAATTCTAATTTCTTATGAGGTAACCTGAATTCCCGAATGTAAGAAGACTCTTTGTCTGGCAGGGCAATACACACACACTCATTCTCACACACTTGCAGTCTGGTCTTCCAGAGGTCAGCAGGTCCCTTTAACTGTCTTCTCACAGGCTTTGTGCCCCACAAAGCCCATCAGGGAGGATCTTTGTAAACCATTCTGCCTTTCTGTGAGGTTTTGGAGAGAGGTACTCTTTCTGTGTTGGATGCAGTGAATGTATGTCAGCTAACTAAACTTACTTTGATAACTGTGTCTCAGTATGAAATCCTATGTGAAGGCTATGATTTCTTTTTTCAAAGTGAGATCTGCCATGCTTCCCTTTTCTGTGTACATTTTGATTACAAATTTGGGAAATTCAGGAAAGTAATCTAAGCAACCTTGGCAGTTTTGTAGCATGAAGGAACTCTATACATATGCAAGCATTTAAAAGTTTTAACTAAACATGTAATTTAGTTCTATATAGTCTCTCCATCCTTTGAGGCAGCATGATAAATACAAAGGCACTGTGGATAACACTGTTTCAAGCAGTTGTGAAGTGAGTCCACTGTGTATAATACCAAGCAATGCAAATGACCAGAACTGAAAATTACTGTTAAGTAAATTGTGTAGCTGCAAGCATCTGGGGGGCTGTGAGCTCTGGTTGTTTTATCATGTTCTTTTCTTCCTTCATTTTTTCCATTTGTCTTACTGTATAACCTGAGTCCTCTGTGTGATGCAGCACTCTGTTGAACAAGGTAGTGTACCCGTTTGCATTGTAGTTATCATGGTAGGGCTGTGGCCCTAATTTTGAGACCCCATATTATTACAGTAGTGAAAATTAATAGCCCAGTAGTACTTGTATCCTGTTCCCATTGTTTTCCTCCCTGAAGCACAAGCAGTCATGAGCTAAATGTCTTTATCATTTGGACAGTTAACAAACTGGTAATTCAATAGAATGATAAGCTATTTCCAGAAAAAAAAAAAAAAAAACCAATTAATTTAATTTATGCTCTTTGATTATTTTTCTGGTCTATGAGTATGTTGGGCTGGTGACATCAGAAAGTGATGCTGGAGTGTGGAGTCTGTCTTTCGGGATAAGGCAGACTCTGTTTCATTTCGCTTTATTTTCAAATATTCAGAGGTTCCCTAGGGATTATTAGTTCGTATTCTTATTCTGTATCCCTCTGAGTTTACAGTAAGGGCTTTGGGATGCAAAGTGAGCCTTAGAGGCAGCTAAATACTTGAATGTCTCCTTCCCTTCACTGATCTACCTTATCCTGATGGGCAGGTCCTACTACCCAGCTCTTCCCCAGGGAGGAAATGCTCCACAGCCCCTGGGAAAACCCACGGCAAGGATGAGGGATGCAGGCAGGGCCTGCTGGTCATAGGCTCGCAGGGAAAAAGATGAGTGAGGCAAAGAACTGTTTGGCTGGGGAAGTGTTCATACAAAATGACCTTCTACATAATGGGATACAGTTATTTCAGTAGGTGGTTTTATCCCTCTGGGCTGTACCTCTAGGAATTAAACAACTACTGAATTTTTCAGAGATGGGTATACACCTGGACATGTCATGCACAAGTCCAGCATTTTCCAAAGTAGATGATTAGTAGCCAAGAGCACGTGCAAAATGAAGTTGCTCTGTGTGTTTATGCACCAAAATGATGTGGTTTATGCACAAAAATCAAAAATATAGCATCGTTTTTTCTAGAAATGCTTAGGCTTTTCTTTTTTTTTACATTTTGTGGGATTGCTAGTACTCATCAGCATCACATGATTTGTCCAACAACAGACTAATTATTCCTTCCAAAGCAACACAAAAATACTACATTGGTATTCTTACTGACATTCTGGACGTCAATGTGCGAAAGCTTGTACTTCTTTCAGACCCCTTATTTCCCATTTTTAGATTTTGCTTATGGATTTCATTACTGAAATTGGATCCAAAAAGCTATCAGGAAATCAGCTGCATATTTGAATGGCTTTGTTCAGTGAAGATTGATTTACTATTTCTTCAATTAATTTTCTTTAGTGCTTCCAACCAGTTAGAGAGGGTCCCTTATCACTAATGATTTAATAAGAGTACTATATTACAAATGCCATCTTTAATTAGCAAAGTAGCATTAGTATTGATATCAGGTAAACTGTTACAGTATTTCATTATAGTATTAAATCCACACGTAGTTATAAAAAAACTTGGAAGTCAGTAATCAGTATGATGGTGCAGCAATCTGCGCTGTGTTTCTGTTCCTATAAAAGATGTAATTTGGTTAAATGATAATTTGATTAATTTATGGTTTCAGGTTCTCAAATGGCATAAATTAGTGAGAAACTGCAGGAGTTTGCACCAACAGAAGATTTTGCTGATGATATGTCAAGGATGAAAATAATTCTGTATTGAAAATATTGTGAAAAGAGAAAGGAAAACATGCTTCTTTTAAATTATGTTCACCAGTAGTAGTTAAAACTGACCGTATCATAGTGACAAAGATTTAAACTAAACAATAGTACTAAGCATATTTCAGAAATAGCTGGTTTACTTGATTTAGGAAATACATTATATTTAGTAAATTAAAAAGAAAGACCAGTTGCCATGTCTTTTGGTCAAATTAAAGTCAATCAGTTCTTTCACACAGAAAAGAAAAAAAGAGAGTCCAAGCTGTGATAAACACCTACTGCAGGACCAGTCTACTTAACTATCCCTGCAATCACTAGTATTATCTCTTCCAGAGACATACAAGTTAGTTCTGTTAAATTGATTTTTGTCTTAGAACTGTATGTGGTATCATTTCAATGAGTCAGAAAACACAGCTCAGATACTATAACATTTGTAAGAATAAAATTAGTGTCTGAATATAGGTTATGTTAAACCACTCAGATGAGATTTTAAAAATCTGTGTAGGATCTGAGCTGTGCTTTAGGAATAATAGGCAAGATATTTTTTTCTACCATAGAACATTAGACTTTTGAAAGTACTTCAGTTCTTCTGTAACCAAGAAGTCACCTTTCTGAATACTTTCTGTAAAAAAGGAACATAGTCCACGTATCATGTTAGAACAATCATCACAGAAAGCTGCTTCTGGCTTGTTCTGAATTCTCATAATCAGACTCATAGCATTCTATTTTTCTGTCTTTTTAGCAGCTCAAGGCTTTTTCAGTTAAAATAGGCAAGTTAAATTTATAAGCAAGGAAAAAAGTTTAAAAAATCCTCCCTACAACCAGAAAAACCACTGCAACTAACTTTTGCAATTTCCACAACTATTCATGTTCATAATATTAAATAGAAAAGTACTGACAGATTTGAGGCCTAAAAATGCTCTTGGCTAAATTCTATTCAGCCATTACAGATTTGAGTGAACTCCTGCTGAGATTTGCTTCGGTACTGAGTAAAGACATTAGGATTTGGCCCTTGTCATACAATCTTTTTTGTCAGAATACAAAGTGGCATTATGAATAACTACTTGCAAATAATCAGAATGCAAAAACTACAATAGGACTTCATTATAGCATTTGTTCTCTTAAAAGGAGAAGCCAAGCGTATTCCTACAGAACTGATATGATTGGAGGTTTTACCTTCCAGGCTCTCAGTTCACACACAGGTTAGCCTATGATGTCAAGGACTCAGAATAAAGATAGTGTTAATGAATGAAACTCATATTGGTATTATCAACAAGAAATTCATTATGCAATATTTTTATAAGTATATTTCTTGGGACTTACTATTGTTTGGTCAAACCATAATTAAAATGAACTGACTTCTATTTCTGATTTCTTATTTTTCCTGGTAACAGAACAAAGACCTGATGCCAAGTGTTCTTGGTCTAAGCCAAGCACTCTGCTCATGTAAGTTCAAGGCATGAACTGCTGGTCTTGCAGCATCCTGAGCAGAGACTGCAGGCTTCATACCACGGCTCAGTCCCATGTGCAAGTGCACATAAAGTACAAGAGTTTTCCAGTACAGTCTGTTCAACCAGGAAGTGCTGCTATTTGGTATCATAGCATATGTTCTCTTGTTTACTTCAAAATAAATATACCCAAAGCTAGACTGAACCAGTGGCTCCTAGGAGAACGCCTGGCTGATTCATGAAATGCAGCGTCTGACTCCAGAATGGATGTTGCTGTTCTCTGGAGTACAGCTGTCACTTAGCAATGTTTGCCTTTCACTCTTCACAATTTCTTGACATAAAGTAAATCTATGAAAGGCAGAGGTTGGACTTGAAGAGAAAAATAGTAAGAAAGATGAAAGAAGGTTAGAAGTGGCTTGCTAATTTTTGGCATGGTAGTTCAGCTTTATGCATGCTTATTAGCAAGCAAGAAAAGAATTGATTTATCTTCTTGGGCTCCTGTAATTCTCCTGAGATGGAGCCAATTACAGATGAAACTGTACTGCTGAGTTTATATGCTAGAGGATTCTAATCTAGTGTTTCACCTAATTAAATTCTAGCAGGATAAAAGAAAAGCACTGCTCTCTAGAGATAAGGGTGGGTGCATATTTCTAATATCCATGTATACTATGCACTGCTGACTCTGAGACAAGTCTTGAAGTAAGTAGGTAGAAGTTCTGATAAAGCTGTCTTCTCCCTGGGTAGTCAAGAAGCCTTTCCTATCTCTATGATCAAATAATTGTCTCACCTCTCTTGTCATAGCCTTCACCATCCCAGTCTCAGCAAAGAAGAAAGACTGATTGAAGGAATGAGATAATTCTTTGAAATTAAGTCAATAATCTGTGTAGAGCAAATGTCCCACAGATATTCTCCAGATGGCGCTAATTCAGATGAGCAAGAAAGGCATTAATTGTTATCCAGATTTTGGGTAGTCTTTCTTGAGACATGAGAAATTTAGAGATTTAAAGCTGATACCCTAAAGGATATTATGTTGTCCTGTGTCATGTATGGCTCCCTGTGCATCTGTGAGAAGAACTAGGAATGCAGAACCAGGTTTCACTGGAGAATAATGAGGTGAGTTATGTGTCTAGGGGGTAAGTGCCAAGTATTGGAGCCTAGCTCTGTGGTAGAAGAGGAACTAACACTGTTGATGGCTCCAGAGTCATGGTCTTGAATGCTCCCCTGTTAGCAGGGTCTCATACCAGCTCTGTCTGCAAAATCCTGCTCTTTCAAGCCTCGCACTGGCTGTGGTACATTCATCCATAGATGTCTTCAGATAACAAGCAACCCTGCCACTGAGATTATGAGTAATATCTGGGTAAAGACAACAGCCTTGCAATTGTATTGAAGTTAGAGCAATCCAAACCTTTGTTCATAGATGTTTGGCAGTGAGGACAAACATCAGTTATAAATATGCAAACCCAAAATGTAAGGCTTGCCATGCATTTGTGGTAGTTTATGACACACTGCTTAAATGTATATATCTATGTAGAGTCCTATCTGTGACTCAAATTTTATAGGTACGTCGGTATAGAGATAAGCAGTGTGCCACAAAATAATACATATACCTGGGCAACAATACATAAATACTACAGTTTTATTATGGTGCTATTTTGCACCAAGTTAGCAGTACAGTCTTTACCTCTGCTCTTGATCTGATCTGACAGAGTGAAAAGAGCTGTTCACAAACCATTCAGATATTCACAGTTTTTTCTCAGAAGTGCACTTGAAAGAATGTGCTATACTCAATGCCATGCACTTGTACCTGTCAACCAAGAGACAAAAGCAAACCTGAAGGTGGCCAATATCGTTATGTACAGCTGTTTGCCCAGCTACTGTGACATGTTGTTCTGCTGTCTTACATCTCCTCCATCTACAGAAAATAGAGCTTTAAACCACTATTTTCATAAAACCAGAGAATCCAGAAAAGGCTACTTACTCATGCAGGCTGACTGAGGCATTAGTTTGTTGGTCACAGTTTATCGTGGAACACAGAGAGGGACCAGTTGAATCTCAAATAAAAATAGCAGTATTAAAAGGTGATTTACGTCTTAGAATTTTTTTTCTTAGATGTTTTGGTTTCCAAATTCCATGAAATAGAAACAGATCACTTTTTTTTTTTTAATGTTTCATCAAGTGAGATCTCAGTTGACTGACTGAAGTAAAGTTGGAAATCAACAGGGGGCAATGCCAATTTATTTGTTCAGGTGTTTTCAAACAGTCTATTTAAGCACAGCATTATTGCAACGCTTTTCAAAGGATCCATTCTGACAAGGCACTACTTGTTCAAGAAAGGAACGACAGCAAGAAAGTTTCATAAGGCAGGACAAACATATTTATTTCTTTTAAGAGAATGCTGTCTGTCAAACTTGCTTTTCAGTCCTTGAAAATCCAGACACTGGCATTTTTCTAGTATTCAAGTGCCACATTCCAGAAATAGAATTGCATCCAAAGCCCATATTTCCATAAGTGGAGCTCTCTGTACTAAAGTGTTCCCTCAAAAATTGCTTGCAAAACTTTCCAAACTATAGCTGCCACAATAAAGAGTGTCATGAGAAGGACATACGTGTATGAGAAGCAAACACCAGTCCTGGAGTCAGTCTTGCCAGCAGTTGTGTCTTGGACTCGATGCCAGTTTAGTACATAACATTGCTCTTCTGTCGAACCTCAGCTTCGACACCTTAAGAATGAATGTACTAAGTTTTGCTGCATTTTCCATAGTGTTTAACGAGATCAAAGAACTAAAATGTGATCCAATCTAGAGAGGCAGGACTAAACTTTCTTGCTATGGTACACACCTTGGCCTTATGTCAATGTAGCAGCTTTGGTGTGCTGTGGGAAAGCTAGTGCCACAGGGCCTCTGCTGGAACTCCTTCAGCTGCCGTTTCCATCCTAGGAATGACTGTAAAGACCTCAAATGCAGCCAAGTGGCCCCAGAAGTTCGTTGTAAATGGAGATTTGCAAATCGTTCCCTGTACCAATGCAATATCCAACTATATTTATTCCAGAGGAATGCAGAGATGCCTTTGAAGTTGTCTTTGGTCCTGTCATTTTCACCCTCTTGCCCATTTTGGCCTTCCTGAGAAGCTTAATGCCATCATTGCCACTGTGCCTGTTTTCAATGTTGCATATCCTACTATGTCCACTAACACATCGTAGCTGAAAATAGACGTACCTATGAAACAGAAAGGTAACTTCTGTCACAAAGCATACAATATATAATTGCAATGCAATGACTTTATCACCATTAAATGGCAGAGAATAAATAACAACATTGCCAAGTCATGCATTTATTTGTATTTATTTGAATTTTTAGTGGATAAAGAACTGGCTGGATGGCCGCAAGCGAAGAGTTGTGGTAAACAGCTCAATGTCCAGTTGGAATACAGTAACAGTGATGCCCCTCAGGGATCGGTGCTGGGACCTGTCTTGTTCAGCATCTTTGTCAGTGACATGGACAATGGAATTGATGCACCCTCAGCAAGTTTGCCGATGACACCAAGCTGTGTGGCTCAGTTGATACACTGGAGGGAAGGGATGCCATCCAGAGGGACCTCGACACACTTGTGAGGTGGGCATATGCCAGTCTTACGAAGTTTAACCAAGACAAGTGCAAGGTCCTACACCTGGGTTGGGGCAATCCCAGGCACAGCTACAGGTTGGGGGGAGGAGAGATTCAGAGCAGCCTTGCAGAGAAGGACTTGGGAGTGTTGGTTGATGATAAACTTAACATAAGCTGGCTTTAGTGTGTGCTTGCAGCCCAGAAACCAACCGTATCCTGGGCTGTATCAAAAGAAGCATGACCAGCAGGTCAAAGGAGATGATCCTGCCCCTCTACTCTGCTCTCGTGAGACCTCACTTGGAATATTGTGTGCAGTTCTGGTGTCCTCAACATAATAAGGACATGGAGCTGTTGGAGTGAGTTCAGAGGAGGGCCACGAGGATGATCAGGGGGCTGGAGCACCTCCCATATGAAGACAGGCTGAGAAAGTTGGGGCTATTCAGCCTGGAAAAGAGAAGGCTGCGTAGAGACCTCATAGCAGCCTTCCAATATCTGAAGGGGGCCTACAAGGGTGCTGGGGAGGGACTCTTCATTAGGGACTGTAGTGGTAGGACAAGGGGTAATGGCTTTAAACGTAAAGAGGGGAAGTTTAGATTAGAGATAAGGAAGAAGTTCTTTACAGTGAGGGTGGTGAGGCACTGGAATGGGTTGCCCAAGGAAGTTGTGAATGCTCCATCCCTGGAGGTGTTCAAGGCCAGGTTGGACAGAGCCTTGAGCAACATGGTTTCGTGTGAGGTGTCCCTGCCCATGGCAGAGGGGTTGGAACTAGATGATCTTAAGGTCCTTTCCAACCCTGACTATTCTATGATCTGTAAAATATTGAAATAACTGAAATAGTGAATTAATACTGAGAAATTTGGGCTGCTGTTTGTTTATTAGAGCTCCCTTCCTGCATCACTCCTAAAAATGTAATTGTAGTGGAAATTGTTTTCACTTGGAACATAATAGGCCAGGTGAAAGGAGTGAATAAAAGCTCAGTTCAAAATAGCTTGAAAGGGTATTGGAAATCTTTGACAGAAATCCAGCTTCTGTGGTGTAGATTCTTTTTAAAAAATGAAAGCGGCATTTTTACTGTAACCAACAAACAAATTATTGCTGGACTCTTTGACAATAAAATCTGGTGACGCAATGCAGTAATTTCTTTGAGTGTGATCTACAGGTAATGCATCTGGGGTATTTAATGTCATAAAACTGCATTATAGTAAATTGCTATAGTTCATTTGTGCATCCTAAATAACTGTATACATGAGAATGTAAATGTATTTCTAGTGTGAATCAGACATAACTGATAATGAGCCATTCTGTTATTTCTCATGTTGCTTAGGTTGTTTGTATCAAAACGTGGGTTTTTTCCCTATCTTATTATTTTGGTGGAAAATGACACTTCGTTGAAATAAAAACCCTGCAGAAACATATACATTTCAAGCACTTTTTAAAATGGAAATCTTTATCAGATTCAAGGTGGTCCATTAGCAAACAAATAAAAATGGGTAGAAAGACTGCATGACTTTGCTAAGACTGGGATGCAGGAGACTGTAAGGGTCTAATCTGAGTCAGACAGGGCACAATGGAAGAAAGTCACCCACACTCTATCGAGCATGTGCTACATGCATAGGTCTTAGGCAATCATAGCTAGTCCTCACTGCTGAAGCTCTCACTGTTTGTATGAGTTTTGAAATATTAATTGAATCGATTGAGAGAGATTGATTCTCATAATTGTACAAGGCAATGATGCAGCACTATAGTGTAGCAAAGCCCAATGTGAGCTCCTCAAGTGAGGAAAAGGTGGTTTTATTTTCCAGCAAAATCAGTTCTACTTAGTTCTTGCACCATATCTTCACAAGCTGAAAGATGTGTGTGCCTGAGTCATCTGTTCAGCATGCAGATACCACATTGTACCCGGGTGGTCTGACCAGGCTTTCTTGCAGTTGCTTGCAGGACAAGAGATGGAAGCTGTTGCATCCCTCTCCCTTCTCTTGGATGTTTCTTAGCTGGGAAACCCTTGCCAATATTGAGTTGGCCTGTTTGTACCTTTTAGAATGGGACAGTGATCGTGATTTTTCTTCTCTGTTCTGTCCCACTGCTGTGAATCATCAGGATTTGCACACTGCTTTTTGTCTGCTTATATGTGTCTCTTACAGCTCCTACTCTGTTCACTGTCTTCCCACCATTATATCTAAATGCACTGAGTCTTTGCTTTAGTCTGCTTGTAAACTGCTTTTGTTTTAGGATGTCTCTTCTTTCAGTCCGTCCTGTGTTGTCTTGGTGCTGGATGCCGTGAGAAGATACATATAAATGAACTGGCATCTTGGTGACTAATGTTAAGTGGCATGCCATTGGCAGCACATGCCATTCCCATAACCCTTCTCCTGGGAGTTGTTCCTTCCAGTGCTTCCAAACCCAGATATTCCCAGTCATTGTCCATTCCAGTGATTGTACCATTTCCATGACATGTGAACCTTCTGTCCAGCATGAAAGGTGCTCAGGCTGCACTGCTTTGCAGTGGAAAGCAATGGACCGTGGCCAGGCTGCTCACTCCAGGCCTCATACTCAACGTAGCTGTCAGCGTTCAAATCTGCAAGAATGATAAGTGATTCAGATTAAGTTAAGGAAAAATACAGTAGTCAGATGCCTTGCCTTCCCCTGTTGCCTATCTTAAGGATTTCCTCTTTCTGATTCAGCTGATGGTATCACAGTCAAGGGAGTTGGCAATTTTGATAGCAGGTAGTAGGAATCACACCACTTGAGTGATGTGCTAAACTGGTCTTTGTTGCCCTAGTAGGGGAATTGTATACAACCTCATATGACCGTATCGCTAACTGTACACTGACACAGTTTTTTGGGCTGTTCTTTTGGTCTGTGTCTTTAACTTGGACAAAGTCTAGTCTGTTTGTCTGGTTTGTCATCAGGATTATTTGATTACAAATATTGGTTTGGAATGTACTAAAGCATCCTGAAATATCAAGCAAGGTCAATACTTGCAGTGCTTGTTCCTGTTGTTCCCCAGTACATGCTCTTTTGCAGCTGCATCAAAACCATGAGATGGTGTTCACGTGACCAGCAGAGAAATTCACAGACTATGTGGATTATTCACAGACATTTAAAAATACTAATTTGTATCACCCTGAAATAAATATTTAAACCAGAATGTGAATGAATCAGGTCCTACAGGTGCCTGTTTGTCTCAACTGAGTATGATATAAAAGATGAACGTATAGCTCAGACGTAGCCATCTTAATAGGAGCTGACTTTTACCTGGAAGGGGTAATGCTTCTAATATTCACCTTTTTAAAAGAACATTAACATGAAAGAACCAGATTTTGCAAGTATCATTCAGAGAGGGGCATTTAATATTCCTGGATCCATCTCTTACCTTCAGGCATCCTTTGAGAGAGTCTTTGCGGAGAGGAGGGAAGGCAAGATGCCAAGGAGGACAGAACATGCTCTTATAAATATGATATTCATAAGAGATCAGGCACAAGCTTATTAGCATAATCATTTGAGCATACTTGCTTTGTGCTCTTAATGTTAAATTGCTCAGAAGCGTTACATACTAGAAAATAACAGCTACAAATTTTACAAAAGTATAATTTCTTTTTTGTGTTGTATTCTACTTTTCCTCAGAGAGAAATGGACATTTTCCTACCTGCGCTTTCAGTAAAGTATAAGGCAGCAGCTTGCTATATTACTTCATACTATAATTTGCATCACTAGCCATGTCAGGCCAGCCTTGGGAAGTGTTTTGTTGAAGGGAATTGTGCTCCTTTTAATATCTGATTACTCTGAATGTGTCTGAAGTACCATAACAAAAGAAATGCTGTCCAGATCCCACAGCTTTTGCTCATGTTGAGCTGATCTTTATCCCTTGAATGGTGACACTGAAATCAGTGTGTCTGCTTGGAAAGTGAAGGCTCTTTAGCATGAGTCACAGTGTCACAGTTCAGACTGAGGGTCAGGTTTATTATGTTGATTCACCATCTTCATTAAGCCTTAGATTAAACCTGCACTTATCTCTGGATAAGGACACTGTCACAGTTGTCTCACAATAAGACAACCTTTGGGATGGAATAGTGATTCATACTCACCATACCTGCCAGTCTCTTGTTTGCTCTTGAGAAGGAATTTGTTGCAACCCTGCATGTGAGCATTTTTTAACCCCCATCTTGGTAAGGACACTGTTGCTGGGCCACTGAGATGCTGAAACCAAGTCTCCAAGTTCTGCCTTCAGCTCCTTTCAGAAGGAGAGAGGTTTTGGATCTATCTTTTCTGCTTGTATCTGAGCAACAATGCACCAGCATTACAAAAGGTAGAGGTGTAGGATTTCAGAGGTAGCATTAAAAATTAAAGCAAATGAAAGTACATTTCACAGAGCAAGGGATATAAAATCTTACTAGTATTAGACCCTCATATATCTGCCAAAATCAATTGCTGTCACAGAGGTTTTCCTACTGTGGAGATAATGGAGCCTGCTGTGGTAGCCAAGTTTGAACACTAATTTGCATTTCATTGCTGTTATACATTGCCAGGCTATTCCATTTGCGAAGATTTTGCTTGCTATGAAAGCAGTACACTGACTTCCTGTGCCTTCCTGACATGTCTGCCTCCTGTGCAACATAGCAGTAAGGGATGGATCATGTAAAGTCACTGTTATTTTATGAGTAGGTGGATTCCCAGGCATTTGGAATAAAAACGATTTAGGATAGGATACATGCCATAGTCATGATACAGTAACCAAGATGATGAACTAGCAGAGTTTACATTTTTATTCTGGGGGAAAAAACCAAACAAAACAAACTTAAGCCATTTTCTTTTTTTGGCAAGGAAAATTCTCCAGTGCATATTGAATGGATTACAACATGCTTAACATTTCAGAGGGAAATACAGAAATTAGGCTGTGAAACAGCAGTCTCCATGTAGAACTCCATTTCAGAGTTTGTAATTAAACCCCAAGGAAGAGGTTTGATGACTGCTCATCATACTCTCATCGATATGGACATGCATATTCCTAACTATATTAAGGTTTAATTAAGGGACCGAGCACTCTATAGATTGTATGTATTAGCCTAGCTTTCTCTTGAGATTAAAAAGTAGGTATCTGCATAACAGTGGTAGTACTGTGATGTATGGGATTAACTCCCACCTAAGATAAATTACAAGGATCTGTCCCATGATATTTCAGATTGTTCATATCCTGTGTCTCCAAGGCAAAGATTCTTTGTGGGACTGCAAAAGTGGTACTTTATTAAAGGTTGTAGCATTGATTTGTTTATAAAGGATTTGGCATTGAACTGTGATAGCTTCTGAACACTGCAATTTGGTGGGACAGATATACTGGCAGGAAATTGAATAAAGCATGTCAGTGGTTTCATAAACCCACTGAAGCAAGATTTCTGTGCTGGTGATTCACTTTGGCCTGGATGTACAGAAAATATAGTTATCCAATTTATAACTACGTAACTGCATTTATAAACAAACTGATCTTGAGGGCTCTGACAGATTAATTAGAAATAAATGTTAGCATGACTGAGTGTAAATTTAACTTAAGAAATTAATGATTTGAGGAATTTTTTTCAGGTCATTTTGATCTGCTGCCAGAAGGAAATCCTCTCTTGCTCTGTATCTCCTCTGTGTGAGAGGATCTCCATCCCACTCCATGTCATAGGCAGCAGATGGTGGTATCGCTGTTTGCATCCACTTACACGGCACAGGCAGTGCACCTTTAGTAATTAGTAATTAGCTCTTCTCTGGGAGTAATCAGTATGGAAAGAAGCACTGATCAGCTGCTTCCATATAGGCATGAATTTATACATACACAGGTGCACGGTCCTGAGATGTTTGCCTCAGTCTCCTCCGTCTCATCATGCAGGAAGAAACCAGACTGGGAGGCAAATTTTCCGGATAAGGAAAAGAAGTTAGTCAGTTGGTCCCCAGAAGAACTGGAACTCGTCCTTGAGACCCTTCATGATGTGCATCCCATCCTCCTCCATGTGTAAAATGAAGTAGATGATCTGAGATATTACTTCTCTTGCCAACAGTAGGAATGACTGCACATTAGAAATTGAGTCATTCTCATCTAATCCACCCAAAAGATACAAAGCAATTTGTAGTCAAGATTAGCAATACAAAATTTATTGTGCTAGCTCAGAGCTGTGTTTCCTCTAGTACTGGTGGCTTGTCTGAAGCTTTTACCAGCAGTAGATGTTTCAGAGAAAGCAATGGTTGCTGTCCCTCAAGAAAACAGTTAAATGTGGACCAGGGACATAGAAAAACTTGTGCTGGTTTTGTTCATATTGTGTCCAAAATGTCAGGAGTCTTGCTTAACATCCATGCCTTGCCCTACAACTTGTACCACAACTTCTATATGCAGAATGTAAACTGGGCCCTTCCTCTCAGATTGGCCCCAAACCAGTCTCTTTTCACAACTTTTCCCTGGGCCTCTTCCAGCCTCGCCAAACAAAAATATGGTAATGTGAGAATATTAAATCAAACGAGAGCAGGAGATACACCAGTCACCTAGCCTAAAACCCATTTGCATCATTTGAGTAGCACAGGAAGAAGTTTTAATTAACCTTCTAATAGTGCTCCTATTACTTTCAAGCACATTTGTGAATGTACTTCAATACATCTGTTGGTTCCACGTTACATGCAAAGTGCTATCTAAAAGCATGAATAGCTATATGTGTACTACTGTAAACATCTAATAGTTTGCAGATAGAATTTTAATCACTTTTGACTGTGTTTTTGTAAGTCAATTGAAAAATTTATCTAAAAAGTAAAAAAGAATCTGTATACAAAATGAGAATAATTGAGAAAATAGTATTTTATTTATTGGAACTAAGGCTCCTCTGATGGTACTGTCTGGGTGTACATGTATGTGCCTCCCTGTCCTCTGTTGATAACTTCTGAATCCATTTGTCCGTTTGTCCATTTTACCCAAACCTGAAGGGTCAGTAGATTTCTTTACAAATAGATGGAAAAACATGTAGATGATGGAAACCCAGTATGGGTGTCCTGGGAGTCTCTTGACTAAGAAGAAAACTGTGAGGGTGAGTTATTTGTTAAGGTGACAGACTATCTGTATAGGGCATAATAAATGTCTCTGCAGTCAAAATACCTGTGTTCACACTCTGAGATTAATCCTAGGACATGAAGTCCTTAAGAAAAAAACTTCATTATTTCTGACTCTTCAAGAACATATTGTTTGCAGTTTTCTCCTTCTGGGTATACTTTCAAGGGGTAGAACAAGGATTGTTTTTCTATGAAATTTAAACTGCTTTAGTTAATTTGCCTAAATTAGCTAAATTAAAATTTGTATGTCAGGTGCACTGTAAAAAAATCGCTATATTGACTATATTTCTCCCCTTGGAGAAATCAAAAGAAGCCTTCTCTGTCTCTCACTTGGTTTATGCTTATTTGACCGTTTAACTTTTTTCTCTCAGCTGTCTTCCTAGTATATTTGTCAGTGAAATAAATGATTTCTAAAAAGTATGCTGGAATAGAAACCAGATTTTACAAGAATTTCTTGCATTGCATAAAACATAGCAATGCCATTTGTAACAGATGTTTAATTAAGTATAAATGATTATTTAATGATAATTTCAACATACTTCAGCCTTAATTTTAGGTTTGTTGTTAAAATTCACTAATCTTTGTATCCCGCCATCTATTTTTCCCACTCTGAACAGGTGTCTTCGTAGATGTACAAAAACAGGATCAGAAAAATACTACCTTTCACTTCATCTTTCCTTCCTCACTCAAAACCTTTAGCTAGCACTGTGTCGCAATATCACTCCTATTCTGAAGTAGCCTATTGCTTTCCTTTTGTAAAGATGCTTGTGAAAACTCTAAGGCTGTTGGAATATGAAGGTGACACATAATTTGCATCCTTAGACCCAACCCTGCAAATTCCAGTCTTCTTTCCTCCAAGTAATGAAGGAGATACTGTTCTTGTTTTCATATGAAAAATGCATTAACATCTCTCCACAGAGTACAGAAACCTGCAGTTCAGGTCTTCAGCTTTCAAAGTTTTGCCTTGCTCCAATTCCCTGTGCACTTAAAAAAGGGATTACGCTTGTCTTGACATTGATTTCTAAATCTGTAGATGTCAGAGACACTGTAGACCTGAACTGTTGCCCCTCGTTCTGACATAAAACAAATGGGGATTAAATGTTTGACTGGTAATTCTCTGGCAGTACTAGCCAAGGACATTTGCTTTGCTTGAAGAGGCATAAAATTATCCCACATAACTGTCATGAGTACAGAAAATAGTACACCCAGCTAGACACTGGTCCCTTATTCATCCCTCTTGTACCTGTAACTGCATCAAGGATGGTAGAATATACAGATTTTATATGACACAGGCAACAATAGTGGTGGGAAAACAATATAGAGTAACATGAAATTGAAAAGGACGTTCACATCTCCCATTACAACTTGTGTTATTACTGTTTACCCTCCTTGGGTGTACCAGTTTGTGATACCAGTGGGGCATCCTACTGGAGCAGACAATTTTAAAAACTTGTAAGAAAAAAAAGTATATGTTGCTTGTTGCTTGAAACGTAGACTCATAGAATCATAAAATAGTTTGGGTTGGAAGGGACCTTCAAAGGTCATCTAGTCCAACTCCCCTGCAATAAGGAGAGACATCTTCAACTAGATCAGGTTGCCCAAAATCATATCCAGCCTGGCCTTGAATGTCTCCAGGGATGGTGCATCTACCACCTCTCTGGGCACCCTGTGCCAGTGTTTTACCACCCTCATTTTAAACCATTTTTTCTTCACACCTAATCTGAATCTCCCATCTTTCAGTTTAAAACCATCACCCCTCATAAACCCATCCCCCCTCACCCTGCCACAACAGGCCCTGCTAAAAAGTCTCTCTCCATCTTTTTTATGTGGCCTCGTTAGGTACTGGAAGGCTGCTCTAAGGTCTCCCTGGAGCCTTCTCTTCTCCAGGCTGAACAAGCCCAGGTCTGTCAGCTGTTCCTTGTAGGAGAGGTGCTCCATCAAACATGACTGTTGATAAAAAATTTTATTTAAAAATTTTAATGAGAGAAACAAGTGTGCAGCTAGTAAAACTCTTAACTAACTCCAAATACTTTAATGTTCTGGAAGAGTAAACCCCTGGATGTTTCCTTTCAGTTACACAGAGGGTTGGATCATTCACTACAGGTATATATAGGGAA
>NW_009921495.1:6310-29347 GCF_000696875.1 Nestor notabilis | reverse complement strand
GAGAGAACAGTTTATTCCTTTGTTGTGAAGTATCTGTCACCATAGGTGGGGAAAGGATTCTCCTGTCAGGATTCATAATTTCAAAGAATGTATCATGTAATTGAGTCCCATGTATGTTCTTCAAGAACACATTTTTTATAGTAATTACACAAGCTGCCAGGTGTATTTTCATGCATCCCATGGGCTCTCTGGAAGTCCCTAAATATTGTTACAGTGATGCTAATTCCAGTGATATTATTTCTCAAATTATTTTAGCAACCAGAATCTGTAGGCAGGGTGCTGTACATAAGCAAGACACAAATCTCTGTCTGACCATCTTTGCCAAGCTGTTTTTTAAAAGTGCAGTTGTTGTTAGGATTACTTCAGATATGAAAACCATCCTTTTGTTTTCAAGAGAAAGTAGAAATTTAGCATAGTTTAATTTAAAAAACAAGCCTGAAGGCAGAAATGACAGTCTGTACACACGAATTTAGAAAGCAGTTATATGAGCTCAAATCAGATTACTTAAACCACTAGTACTGATAGAGTGTGTTTAAAGTTATTACCTAATGGAACTGTATCAGTAAAAAATTGCATTAATTTTCACAGTACTACCTCATTCCTATTTTAGATTTCTTTTGTTTTTCAATCTTGGGGCTGGTTGGGAAGTTTTCCACTATTTTTTACTAACTTATCTTGGTGCAGTGTTCTGAACTTGTAGATAGCGAAGTTAAAAACGAAGTCCTTAATTTGTATCCAGGAAAACAAAAAGAAAAAGCTTATCTTCTGTGCTGGCATTAGAAAACGTAATTGTTCTTTTTGATATTACACTGTCACAATCCCCAGGGTTTTTCATTCTGTCTCTTCAGAATAAAAAAAGGTTATTTCCATGCCTGACAGCAAACTTCGCTGAACTGCCAATACAGGAGTTTGGCTTCTGAAACAAAATTTCAAGAAGTGGCCCAATACAAGGATTCACATCGACTGCTGACTGTATGCTGCCTCCCTGGTGACAGTTTATCCTATGATTTTAGCGAACTGCGGTAACTCTGTTTTGGCTTTGGAGCCTCTGTTCAGCTGGAACTTCTGCTTGTGCAACCTGTGGAAGTTGTGGGGAGAGGGAAGAAAACCTCTGGCAGAAAGCAGTGGTAAGAAGTTGTACAGAGACTTTTTTGAAGTCTGTAAGACTTTCTAATTAAACAGGGTACTTAGCTTTCTCTCAAGCCCTCATTACTAAATTAGAGTCAAGCAAGGCATGGTTGTTTGTGTGGACAACGTTGTGTGCCCTAGCTTGGACTTGCAATTATCAGGGAAGATGTTTTAGTAAGAAATCCGTGATGAGTAGAAGTGTTTGTCTTTTTGTCAGCTTTGCTCACTGCGGGAGCCTTCCCTTCTCTTTGCAGCAGCATTCTTTTTCTCTCTCTCTTCTCCAAACTTCTTTTCATCAAAATCAATACCAAATGTTTACTTTGTTTGAATGGCACCACTGGCCCAAAGTAAGGCCAAAGTTAAATCAGAAAAAAGTATTTCTTACAACTTCAAAATTGATAGTTATTAAACAGTTGTTACATTTCATTTACAATTGATGGGGCAGATGTTTATTCCTATTTAATCAGCACTATTCAGCAGCACTATTCAGTACTATTAATTACTGAAAACTGGAATTAAGTCCTGAAACGGCACTTAGAAATTAATCATCTGCTTCAAAATATTTTTCAGTTAAAAGTCAGTTTAATTAAGTGCATACATTGATATATATGGAAATAAAGAGAGTAATAATTTCTCCCAGAAAATTGTCCATGTGTCAGATATTTTACCTGTCACACGATCTTTATTCCACCTTCACAGAGTAAGAATTTCAGCAGCCAGCAGTATTGTACATCTGTTATGAGTACTCATGTGCAATATTCAAAATCAATTTGAAGAACCTGACATTAAAAACGAAGTTGCCAAACAGTCTTGCCCAAAACTGTTAGTTCTATAATTAAAATGTCATATGAGATGTTTACTTAGCTGTAAATGTCTGCTTGAACCACAGACTTGTATGCTGGCACAAGAACTCCCTGTGAGACCCTATTGTACTCAGTGCTGACAGTATCACTTATCTCTCAACAGCTGATAAGTCCTGTTCAAACAGAAGGATATGGACTTGAAAGATAACAGTCCTGCTCTTCCAAAAAATAAGTCCTACCAAATAAGCATTTTTCCAAAGAGCTGTCACTGCAACTGTTTGAAAAGGGACTCAGCATTGAATAAAAGCACTGGGGAGCTCTGCTAAGAAGGAACTCCGCGTTGCTCCAGCATCCGGCTCAGCTCCAAAATGATGTCATCACTTCATTGTCTTTCCTTTGAAAAACAGAAGCTGAAAGGCAAGTGCAGTGTAATGAGAGTTAAAATTATAGCACTAATATACATTGTAGATTTTCAACACAACCAAGCAGAAGGTTCCTAAAAAATTTCAACATCCCTTAATAGGCAAACATTTTTTTGTAACTTTTGTGTATCTGCTGGTAACTCCTCAACTTTCTCACCAGAGGAGAGAAATTTGATGGCTTTCTGATCAGTAACTAGAGAAAGAAATCAAAATAAGATGCATTGTGTAGAAAGGTACAATAAGCAGACCCTTTAAGTAACTACTTACAAAAGAAAGGAAAAGACTGATCAAATATACATCTTAAAATCAGTAAAGATAATAGAGATTATCATCTACTACTAACCTGCTTCTAATTTGCTGTGTTTAATAGTCTATTATGACATTAAGATACCAGTAACAATGAGATTGCTGATAGGAGAATAACACCTTTCAGAATAAATTACTTATCTGGAAATACTACAACAGCCATGTCTTGTAACTGTAGGTGCTGCGGGACGACAGGAGTAAGAGCTCTCAGCTGACCAGTACAGCAGTATGAAAACAGGACAAATGCGCCACAAGTTTACACCCTTTCATATGCAACCTGAGCACCTTTAATGTCATTAATTTCAGAAGAATTACCCTAAATAAAGAAATATATGAAGTCAAAATAAAACTAGTAACATTTAACTGAAGCATGCAGTGTTTGGTTGGATCAACACAAACATTTAAACAAGTCCATTAGTGAAATATCTTGCTCACATTGTCTCTACTCAAGGATTTCATGCAGGACTGCTTGATCATATTTAGGCTAATATTTTATGCAGTCATAACTACCTGACTAAAAAAAATAAGTCTTGGTTATGCAGGAATACTCTTTTGTAAGGTGTAAAACTTGTACTTACTGAAATCAAAGGGAAATGCATTCCTCTGATTTCAAAAGGAATAAATTCAGCTACTTTTATCTGAAAAATAAATAGGTTCATTCATGTATTACTTAAAAATTACTGAACATCGCATAAGTTTCAATAAACATACAATACAAACATTTAGAAGTTAGTCTTTAATGGAAGCCTTTAAGTGTCTCCGAATCTTACTTCAAATTTTTGTGCTTAGCATTTACTTAGGAATTTAATACTTTTGCGATGGATATATGAAAGATTTCACATAGTCATTTTCATCAGCAATGCCTAGAAGTTCAGAGTGTAGTAATCTCAGCAGAACCAAGCTAAGTGTTTTCCTCTGTACTTCACAGAAAAGAAAAATAAAAAATAGGATCATTAATCTGTTTAAAAAGAGATGTGAAAAAGTTCTAGTCCTCCAAGCCGAATCTTTATTTCCATTTAAGCTTTCCTTTGTGCCTTTTGTTTTAATCAACAGTGTTTGATTGCATAGAAAGAAACATTTTCTAGACTTTCAGAGGTATTAGTCAGTATTTACTTGGTATATATAGTATTTGTAAGCTTAAACAATAGCCTAAATGATATAAAATGAAAAAGAAGATGTAAAACCAGTTAATTATTTAATGAACTCAAACCGTTAATTTTATTATGATACCTGGTTAAGGACTAATACCCTACTCGTAATTCAGGGACTGAAATACAGTTAGATAGGGTTAATGTTCAGAGCTTTGACACCACTCTAACGTACTCAGGGCTTTTACTAGGAGCTCTTTTGAAAAGGCAGAACCACTGACCGCACCATCTTGCTTTCTATACCAAGACAAAACACAGAGGATTTATTTCATATGCAACAGAGTGCCTTTAATTAAATGTCCTGGCTGAGTCATCAGCTTAGAGTTGGTTCAGTATCAGTTACCGAAAGCCCTGGTGGCAACTGGGACCTAGTGTCAAGAGCTCCAAGCATGTCTTCCTATCATCTTCCATGATTTATGCACCTGAATTTCCCTATGGAAGTCTGGTGTGTTGTTACTTGGCTTTAACCCAATCTTTCTGATTAAATCAAAGCATCTCTTGCCAAGCATTCTCATTTATGTGTGAAAGTCCTCCCCTGACTTCTGCAGTTTGTCAGCCAGAATGCACTGCCAATCAGTGCAGAGTGCAAAGGTGATAGAGGTGTGTAGTTCAGCCTCACTCCATCAGATATTTATAGAGGGGGAAAAAAACACCCTACAACTTCCATTGACATGCATGTAATGGAGCGAGTCCAGTGGAGGGCCATGAAGATGATTTTTAAAAGACTGAGCATCTTTCCTGTGAGGAGAGGGTGAGAAAGCTGGAACTGTTCAGCCTGGAGAAGAGGAGGCCTGAGGGGTTTTTTTCAGTGTGTATGAACACCTGATGGGTAAAGTAAAGAGATGGAGTCAGGAGCTTCATGGTGCCCAGTGAGACAAGAAGCATAAAAGTGAAACAGGAAATTCTGTCTTTTACCTCAACTTGGGGATATTTTGATTCGTTGTGAAGTTTACAGAGCTTGTTCTACATGCTTTTTAAGAGATTCAATGAAAAGTCCAATAGGGATATACCCTGCAGTTTTCCAGAGTGCTCAAATTTCATCCCTCATTTCTACCAAAGGAACTATGGAAAAGTTTCATTGCATTTAATAAAGCTAGTCTTGATTATATCGGGAAAGGGAGCAGACGTGGTTCATTGGTCTCTGAAGAAATATTGCCTGAAGACAAATTGCAAGTTTGAGCCATTGCAGTAGCTGTTTATGCTATTTTGTATATAACCACGAGCTCTAGTACCCGGTAATTTGGGGTTGCAGGTCATGCACTTGGCCTCACCAGATCATAAGTGAACTGTTGGAGCTTTTTTTTTAAACAATGCATTTTTATTCTATTTACACATTTAGTCACCTAAGACAGTTCTTAAAAAATTGTGAATAAGGTCTCACAGCATATAAATTTCACCTGACTTCACCAAGGTAGAAATGACTGGGCTGTTTCACTGGGACTTGATAAAATTAAAGGAAACTGGACTGTCATCTCTCCTCCTTGTCTGAAAAGTTACACAATTGCTAATCAAATGTTAGACTAGCAGCATTGCTATCTATCTGAAGTCTTCTTCGCATTTCCCCAGTGAAATCACCAAAATTCCGAACTGGAAGGGATCCCATTCTGGAGTGCATCCTGTTAAACACAAAGTCCATCAAACACACCTGTACTGCTGCTTGCATGGTCATCAGCACAGCCTCCAGTGAAAAAGCTCACTGAATAATCTGAATGACTTCATCTTCTGGACACCAGAGCCTCATTCAGCAATTCAGTTACATAGCATTTAAAAATGGTATTCAGTGCTAGGCTTATATTTAGATGCTGTGCTAAACCAGGACTGAGTGTAGTGCATGTCAGAGAGATGGAATTATTTCAGACCTCTGTCGAACCATTTTCAAAGCACAGTGTATGAGTGTAGACTTTCCCTTGTGGTATTGCAAAAATATCCTGGAGACATTATCAGCAGTATTTCTGCTGTGTTTTGTGGTCGAGGAGGGAGTGTAGCTTCAATGGAAAGTAACTTTGCTACAGTAAAACCCAGTGAGACAAAGGGAGAGTCCTCCCTGCAAACAAGTCCTGAGTACAGCACAAAGGGGAACAATGTGCGTTCTCACTACCTGGAAGCTATATTGGTGGAAAACAATCTCAAATACTTCCATCAGAGATTTTCTAGTACTCTCTGAGACTTTTTTTTGCTGTGGCATGAAATAAATGAAGGGGCTCTGTCAAATCTTTTCACTGTGATGGCCTTCTCGTATGCAGTGATATTATGCTCATTGCCCTGAATGGAAGCTAGTGACCTAACCTAAATATGTCATAGGCACTTGATTTTTATAGTTGTCATTAGCTGGATTTGAAAGTAGGTCACAATGGACAAGTGTCACAGTGGACAGTCTGTCCTTTTCCTTGTAATTTTTACCAAAGATCAACTCCCTAAAATCTATACTATTAAGATAAACTATATTAATGGAAGAAGTGTATCGTCTTAAGCTGCTTTATGCTGTGTTCAGCATAAGGTAATGTGTGTGGTTCATTTCAGGTATATATTTTTTTCCCATGTATCTTCTACTTTTCCTGGCGGAATTAATGAAACTGAAGCCAGATTTGTGCTGCTAATGATCCAGTTAATGGTCCCCTTAATGATTAAGTTAATAATTCAGTCACAGGTGTGAAAACTTTTGAGCCAACATCTGGTTTCCACTGGCCAGAGTAACAAGAAAAGAGCAGGATTTTAGATCTATCCATTAGCTAGATTGCTGTACAAAAAGATGGTTTTATTGGACATAGATCAGATCACACAAGAAGGGAATGGTATCAAACCACGCTATTACACTAGTTGGAAAATTAGTTAATGATTTTGGACCATTATTTTAAATCAAATCCTAAATAAGCATGCTAATCTAATGGAATTACTCAGTATAGGTGAACGGCTGGGCAACAGTTCTACTTAAAAAATTCAAGGAGTAACTGTTCTTGTATCATAGGAGCAGCATGATTTTTAGAATTGTAAGATTCCTCATTGATTGCAACTGAACCTGGATTACTGACTCCATTCACTAAGAGGGGAAGTAAAATTGAATGATTTAGGCATGATGTGATCCTTGGAGTAGAAATGTATAACCAGAGCTCAGTAAGCTTAGCCTAAATCTATAGCAAAGGGCTGGGTATTTTGCAGACATAAAATGTCTAGCTAGATGTGCTGTAAACCTTTGAGATAAAGTCCACATGGGTATTTTACCAAATCTGTATAGAAAGCAAGTAGCACAATATTCAATGACGATAAACCAAATTAATGTTGCACCAGATTTTCCATCCTCATATGCTTTGAAGCTCTATGCTGTCAGTATAGGACTGCATTATGAATACATTTAAAGAAGGTGGGAATAGTATTTTCTGAAAAAAAATGCAGCTGGAAAAGCGGATGAAGGATAGTGAAAGTGCTAAATATAGGGAAAGGGAACTATGACTGCAAGGTCTGGAAGAAGTTTTAGGACATAGAGCCATGGAAAAGCAAGTTCTGCTACTTGAATCTTTGTTGTGAGCTGTATTCTTCAATAGGATAGTTGACTTATTTTTCCACAGCTGAAATACCTACCAGCTTATTCGGCAATACTTGTTCTACTAAAAGGCTGCTTTTGTAGACCCCTCCAATCCTTCCATCACAAATAAGACTACCCATTCACTATAAGATCCAGGCTACAGAGCTATGCAAACATATAACTTTATTTTCCAGTGCCAATCCTGCTTCTGAGCTCATTTATTGCTTTACAGTGGTGTCTTCCTGTATTAAAGCATTGTGGTTTTTTGCCTTGTAGCTCTGTGAAGTACCTGCTCAAATAGGATTGAATCAATGAATGAGGCTACAAAAGTGGTATTATCTTGCATGTACTGATATCAAATGAATTCATAGAAAACCCCAACAATTAAAATATGAAGGATATTTTTCTGTGAATAAAGAAGAAATGTTCAGATGCTGTTTTCAGTCCAAAAATAAAATACGTGGCTTTTACATTGCATTTTTGCTTGTGTAATTGCAATGTGTGCACTATAAGATATGCAAAACTGTTATCTTCTTTCAAGAAACCAGAGTTGAGCCCCTCAGTACCCTGGTGAAGGCAGCTCTGTAAGTATAGTGCGGGAGATTCAAAATGAATCCATAATTAGAAAGATTTAGATTGTTTGAGAAAATATTCTTTAGGTGCTTTTTAATTTGGTGGTGCCCGAAAAAGCATACTCATAGGTCAAGTGTGCTTCATCAGGATGAATACTTGGCAGGCTTTAGGCAAAAGCTGCAAGTTGCTTATGAGGAAATAAAAGCCTAAATACTTTGCATCACCAGAAGGCCAGATCAACACTAGAAGAAGGGCAGAAAGCCTCAGGACACAACTCTTACAGATTCCCAGAGCCAGGCTACGTTAAATTTCCTGTATCCTGAGATTTTACATAGCTCTACAGAAGCTTACACACATGCGCATACACACACACGGATTCAGTGAGACAGTCAGTGTCAAGCAAGGTCAGCCCTAGCTGCTGTTGAATAGACTAGGCTGTCTACTTTCCAAATCCATTAGAAATCTTTTCTGAATCTCAGTGCTCATTCAAATACGCTTCCCTTTTGTCCTCTATCTGCTATATAAAGTACTTTCCATATGAAGGCACTTTGTCTGGCAACGTAATTTATGGAAGAGACCATCTATTATTTTTCCACATGAAGCTTTTGATCATGGATGGATAGTTGAAGTTTTTAACAGCACAGAGAGGCTAAAGTTTCAGGTCGTTTTACTCATTGCCAGTGAAATAAATACTAAAGTTGGCAACCTATAGTGTAACAGGAAAAATCTTGCTGAGAATTACAGACTACTTCCAGGTTTTTGTTTTGAAAAGGCTTACAAATAGGCTGCTATATTGGAGGCATTCCTTCCCCTGTTTAACTTTATCATTTGTGGTCCCGGTTATCCTTTGATTCTGCAGCTGGATTTGGTAGGAAGATTTGGGGCAACCCTAAGCCTAGCTGTTATAGAAGTGTGCAAATTTTAGCTGTATAGGCTAAACTGAAGAACAGCCCCATGGCACCAGCGTGGGTCTGGACTGTGTTCAGAAAAGCGAAACGGACTCTGTATTTTCAGCTGACTCAAAACTTGGAGGTTTGTCCTCATTAGTGACTTCAGCTGTCATTTTGGGATTGGTTCTGAGTTCCGTGGGTAATGGAGCCAGAAATTCAGTTCAGCGGCCCCAGCAAACTAAAGCCCTGCTAAAGACAGGCTTTAGCCAATGTATATCAAGATTTTACCCAAAGCAAACCTTGGCATAAGGAAGCATTCAGAGTTAGTTTTGGCATCCTTAAGAAATACATTATGTTATAAATGATCATAAATAGGCTTTTGACTGACTTGTTTGAGAATTGCAATAGCCCCAAGAAGCTTTCATTCCTAACAATGCAGCCAGTGGGAGCCAGACCACGTGATGCTTTACCCACAGCGTGTCTCACCAGCCCTGGCTAACAACATGCTTCAGAGCAGGCCCTGCTTCCACCAGTGCCCTGTCCAGCACAAAATTAGGCCACATATTAGCTGTCTGACTAGAATCTCATGTACAGAGTAACTTGTGAAAGGAGAGCAAACTCAGATAAATGAATTTTAAATTATCACAGTAATACAAAGTGGGACAGTGACAATGCCACAAGGCAAATAAAAAGACATGTATTGCATTTAACAGATTCTGAGGGACCAATATATCCAAGCTATGCCATTTTCCTTTTAAGGGTGTATAGATTAGCTACCCAGTGCTGATTCAAAACTCCACTTAACATTTGTAATAGAAGAAGGAAAACCCAGGGCTCCAGCTGGAGGATCCAGCACTGAGATTACTCCCAGACTAGTGGGCAGCAAAAGCAAAGTGTCAGTCCACAATCTGTGAGACACAGCCCAAATTCTCACTGCTGTCCTCAGATTACAGAACAGGAAGAGATCTTCAATCAGTGCAGCTTAATGTAAGCACAGCTTCACGAACTCGTCAAGAATTTAGTAATAGTAGCTCATCTTAGTAGAAAGATGCAGACAAAGACCTACATGTGCAAAGCCTGTGGTCTCCTCTTCCTGGCTGGTAAGGTTGTGTGAAAAGGCTTATTTCTGTTGTACTGGGTTCCTCCTACTTCACAATTTTTCTGATTTGGGGGAACATTACAGCGACCTCTCATATGCCAGAAGGTACAGTTTTCTTCCATGGACCTGAATATTTGGGTGCCAATAAAATTTGTGATAGGTGGTTGGCCATTGATAGTCATATGTGTATAGGATCTGTGCAAGGTCTTTGCTGAGACTCTGAACCCCACAAGTGGTTATGATAATTCTGATTAATATTTATAAGCAGAGAAAGAGGTCTCCAGAGCTGCTTTTTGCATGACATGGGCACTGGCAGCTGTTTTCCCAGAAAGGTCAAAGCTAATGTTGGAAGTGAGTAATGACAGACCTTTCAATTCACAAAACATATGCACACATTTTGGCCACCAACTAATTTAGCCATCTCCTGGCCATGTTTTCTTGCAAATACCTTGTGTCTCACCTGGACCCAGCTATCCCCCTGGGACACCTGGATGAACCCTGGCCTCCAGACTGCAAGCCTGGAAGGGCAAAGAACCAAGGCTTTTTATTAATTTTCAAGGAATATGTGAGTGAGTTACACCAGTAATGGTTTGTCTTCCTGTTCAGGTGATTCATGTTCCCTCATCTGCATTCCTTGCTAATCTACTCTAATTTACAGAAGAAAATAAGAACTATAAAGAAAACACCAAACTTATCTCTGCAGGTCTCTGCAAAGACCCATTCTCCCCTTTATTCTAATCTAAGCACGTGTGTCCACTAAGAACCTCACCTGTCTAGTTATTACTGAAAGTAAATCTTTTCATGTATGTTAGTCTGGAAGTCTTACACAGAATTTTAATTTAAGTGGGTAATAGCTACCTCTTGGTAAAATGTCATTTCATAGTAATTTACTATATGTAAACTGCCCTGTTGAACTTCTGTAATGAATGTGTAATGCCATAGTGAGCAATGTGTGGATTTTGCCCTGATTGAAACTGGAATTTTAGACTGTAACATTCAGCCTAACCCTTTATAGTAATGGTGCTGTAATTCCTGACAGGGACAAAACAGTATCCAAGCACTACAACTGTGATATTTAATTAACCTGTAATAACTGATGGAGACAATCTTGGTTTTACTAACGCATGTTTCATTATGTCTGCATCATTCATTACATTGTTACATCTCCATTCATCATTATATGAGTTGTAAAAATAGTCTAAAATGCAATGAGAGCTTTGGGTCACTTTTCTGTTAGTTTAGTGTAGGTGTGGTAACAGAAATTACAGTAGATATAATAGTTTAAGAGCATAGGTAAAGCAAGATTTACCAGAAGAGGTAATAGTTCTTTAAGTGGACCAACTGTTGTATCTGTAAATGTTAGCCAAGACCTCAGACACACAAAGCCATCTGCAGACCCTGTCGCAAGAATGCTTTCATGCCCCAAAGTTTGTCTTCCTCTATTAGGGCATTTTAAAATACTCTGTTAGATACAATCCTTCCAGATCAAAGGTGATGTATTTGGGCTTCAAATCATAATCAGGATTTGTATTCATTATTAGCAGAGCTGCTATAAAATTAGGACCAGACTCAAGAAAAAAAAGTATTAGTGTTTCAACACAGGCTCATTTTTGTCAGGGCGGAAATAAAACCTACATCCAGATGAAGCATTGGCTATTCTGCTGCCAAATGGTAACAAAGTGCTTTAAATGTGTGTCATATACATTTGATTTATAACAATCTACTCACAGGATTTTTCACACTTTATATTATTTATATAAAAACAGTGACAATAAGAACATATAGTATTTTTATTGGGTTTTTGCCCACCCCATGAAATATTCACTTGCTTCAAATAATCTATAGGAATGTATGGTTACAAAAAAAGGACCAGAGGGAGTTTGCCTGGGGAAAGATCAAGTGGAAAACAGAGGGAATTGGCCACAAATAAATATTAAATAACTCTTTTTCTTTCCAGTATGCGCTGCAGCCAAAGGAAAAAAAATAACAAAAAATCTCAGTATGTGGAATCAGAAAGTATCAATCCAGGAGGGAATAATGTAAGAGATGATGTTGCATTTATCCAATTAGATGAAAATTCTTCCAATGTGATACAGAAAGAATTTGGGAATTGGAAAAAGGAATGACCTTACATTCAACCTGTATCCTGCAGTTTTTCTTGCTTCACCCTAACTCTTCTTGTGTGCTTCCAAAGTCCATCTAGATCTGCCTTGTCATTATATTCTTAGTCCACTGAACAAAAATACTCATTAGAATATTTTTAAATGCATTGATGTACTGTACATAAGATCGAGGCTGTATGTACAGTCCAGTCAGGATAAAGTCATAAGGCATGTAATATGTTTCAGTTTATTTAGCATTAGCAATGTTTATTTAGCTCTACCCTTCCCAGTTCTCATTGTAAATTATACTAATTTTATTAATGTTAGCCACAAAGATTATTTGGCAGGTGATGACTGTGAAAACATTTTGTCTGGAAAAAAAAAAGAGAATTACAAGTACTGATTCATTCCAAATATCTGCTTTAATTTTTCACGCTATGCAAAGATTATAATCTGACATAAATGTATGCAACTCCTTTGAAATCTTTGCTCTACAGCAGGGTAGTATTCATCCCAAGCTTCTGGATGTGTTCACGCTGCAGTGTCATCAAGATTAGATGATTGCATACTTGCTCATTTTACAAGCACTGCTGCAAAACCCTCCAAAAATTGCAAGCCCTTTCAAAAAGACCTTTCACAGCTGTGCCTAAAAGGCTAAAATTATACTGTGCTACTATGTGAGATGCTAAACCATAGCTTCATGGTGTAGCAAAATGGCAAGGAAGTGTTCTGCTTTGAGGAATGTTCGGTGATGAGCTTGGCATTCATGGTTGCTTTCATCTATCTCATGTTAGACCATTAGCCAAAGTTGCTTAATTTAATCCTGTTATTCAAGCACTCTTAGAATAGAAGGAATGCTGTGCTATAGATTTTACTCCTGTGTTTTACTACACAGCTTTCTGCTTCTTTGTTCTATAGCTTGACAATATTTGACTTTAACATGGTAACATTTGCTGGCATTTAGTATGGTTTTTTTTAAATATTGCTGGTTTTATCTGATAATCCATTACTGAAAGCAGAGCTAGAAAAAATCTTGAGTGATACTTCAGAAATGTAAGGTTTATATTTAACATTAGCATTACAAATCTGATTGTAAAAACAAAGCTGTTGGCATCAGATATGTACAACGTGATATGCCAATCATATCCTGGGCTGCATCAAATGAAACGTGGCCAGCAGGTCAAGGGAGGTGACTCTGCTCCTCTAACTCTGCTCTGTTGAGACCCCACCTGGATACTGCATCCAACTCTGGAGTCCACAGTTCAAGAAAGACATGGACCTGTTAAGTTGGGTTCAGAGGAAGGCCACAAAGATGATGAGAGGGATGTAGTGCCTCTGCTATGAAGAAAGGCTGAAAGAGTTGGGGTTGTTCACCCTGGAGAAGGGAAGGCTCCAGGGAGACCTTATTGTGGCCTTCCGATACTTAGATGGGGCTTTTAAGAAAGACAGAAAAAGGCTTTTGTACCAGGGCCTGTAGTGACATGACAAGGAGCAACAGTTTCAAACTGAAAGAGGATAAATTTAGATTGAATGTAAGTAAAAAATCTTTTATGACTGGGGAAGTGAGACACTGGCACAGGTTGCCCAGAGAAGCTGTGGCTGCCCTATCCCTGGCAGTGTTCAAGGCCAGGCTAGATGGGGCTTTGAGCAACCTGGTCTAGTAGAAGGTGTCCCTTCCCATGGCAGAGGGGTTGGAACTGAATGATCTTTAAAGGCCCCTTCCAACCCAAACCATTCTGTGATCTTTGAAGTGTGCTGAGAGCCTGACTTCTTATGTGAACTGTCATTGTTCTGTTACAGTGAGATCATTTAAAGACTGTGTCCTTAGAATAGTGTTTGAAGAGGATGAACTCATTTTCCAGAGACGCAGTTCTCTGTACTGCATTATGGCTCAAGTATAAGTGTAATTGCATGTGGTGTTGGTTCTTTTACCGCAAAAGAACCAAAGTCGATTTTCTTTCAATTTCAATTCCACAACAGCTTAAACTGATCTGTATCAGGGCAGATTTGCTGTTCTTACTCACCATCTCCTCTGAATTAAGTATTTCTATTTGCCTCCTTTTACCACTGCTTGTATCACGAGAGCCTGCAGTAAGTTCAGAGTTGCAGAGGCCAAAAACCTTGTCACTCACTTTCTCTGGGATGGCTGGCTGGGACACAACAGGAGCACAAGGGAGGGCTGGAAACCTGTGGCTGAGCACAGTACACCAAAAAGCAATAAGCAGGTTACCTATTGCAGCAGTAAATACTGATAATTTATACTTAAAGATGACTTACACAATATTCTTTTTCTCTCTTTACTTAAACAAAGATGGTTCTTCCTGGAATAACTTCACGTCCATTGCATTTTTGAGACAACTGTTCCTGGGTGAAACAGTATAATTCTACCAGTGTTAGAGAAATGTAACAAAGGTAGAGGCTAAACTCCAGAAGTATTTGGAACCCCTCTCTTCAAATAGTCCTGTTAATACTTTGGGCTAAAATACTTTGTGGTTTACACCTTCCTTTGAAAAAGGTAAAAATTAAAGCTTTTGGAAGAAATTACACAATCCAGTCTTTGTAAGTATTTCAACCTTGGGCTACCAGTAAAACCCCTGAAATACTTTGCTAGTCCCTTCCTGAAATTATCTTTACTTTTCCTTGCTTTTAAGTCTCATAAAACCCCTTGGCCAACAGCTAAGAGTGGATTAGGGATGGCTTCTTAAGTACTGAAAAAGTAGCAATTTTATTGGCTTCTAATACATGGTAGGAATCACCTCCCAGTAGTAGCCATTAGAGGATGCAGAAATACCATACCCAGATATGTATAATACAAATGGGATTCATTTAACTTCAGGGACCTAGAAGTTATATGCCAGTGCTCAGCTCCCCTCCTGGTAATGGAAACCTCCCAAGTGTCCTTCAACCCAGGTGTCCCTGGCAGGTGGAAGGAGTCAGCTCCTCTACTGCCTTTAATGCTTTACTGTCTTTTATTTCATAAAAGGTTCAGCCTTTTCTGAAAGCCTTGTGGATAAATTAACTTTTCTATTACTAGAGTCACAGGTAAATCTCATTCAAAGCACATTTCTTGTCTTTTTTATACTTTCAAAGTATACATTATCTCAGTCTAACAGTCAGCATCTTCAGGTTTTTTTGTAGTGTCTACGATCACATTAGCTGCTCAGTATGTAGCATGAGACCTTTTCAAAACTTTGTGATTACCTTAAAAGTAAGCGCAGACAAGTTTGTGGCTACTTTCTTTCTAATTTTGTCCACTTTATTAGCAAGGATTTGAGTAAAGGAAAGCCTTAGGTAAAATAGCCCCTTCTTGTTGACTGGTTTTCAATGGGATAATGAAGCATTAAACACTGCAGCTCCCACATAATTCAAATGAATCAGTAAGTAGATTTATTTGGTCCCTTGATCTCTGTAGCTCTGAAATTGCCTATTTGTCATGGCTAATAGTTTCAGTTTGTTAACACAGCACACAGTCTACAAAATGCAGTTCACCCTCTCCACCAGGCAAGCTAATGGAAATTAATGGTGATCTGCTTGAGTAACAAATGAGTAGTCATCACACAATAGAGCTTTTGGCTCCCTGATAGTGAAATTATCTCCAACATTACCAAAAGGGATGAGATAAGATGCAGCAAGTGACCTAGATGCCTGCACTTTTCATGTAGCTATGCCTTTAGGTGTCTGACACCTGAAATTAAGAACTAGGAACCTCTATTTCTAAGATTTTCATATGAGAACTTCTGGAGGGTTAGACAAAAGATCAAGGAACTGTGTAAAGCTGACCAGTAGGGATCACAGGAGTAGAAGACACTAGATACATCTTCTGCCTTGCCTCATCTTCCTTGGCACTTGACTAGAGGCTGGAGGGAGGCATATTTCTCTACCTGGGAAGTAGACTGTCTACTGACAGTCACCAGCTTTGTATTCGGAAGAACTGAGCAGAGCTCACCATTTCCATCAGAAATATGGTTGTGAGGAGACACATGCAGTTAAATCATTTCCAGGCCATTACAGGCTAATGGCTAGAGCATCATCTTGGGAAGTAGGAAAGGCTGGCTCTATTCCCTTATTACACATGGGAATCACACTCTCTGCCTGGCATTCAGGCATTCTCTCTGCCTGAAGGGAGTGTAGCTACAGTGCTGGTCTGCACAGAACTTGGGATTATAGAAGTGTGATGTACAGCTAACTCCCGGCCCAAAGGCAGGAAATTAGGAACCCAGGGTAAAATGTCTGTCTGGGAACGAGGGGACAATTTTAATACTTTCCCCTAGACTACTTGCAGTTTGGCAATGCAGACAAACCTGCAACCTCCTCCTTGTATCCAAATTCCCTAATTGCTCAGCAGCAAGGTCTGCTGGCTTGTCCTTGGCTGGTCTTGCCCTGGTGCCTCTGCCCTGTTTCCCACTCCAGTGTTAGTGCAGGTAGAGCAGGTTGGTGCTTTTCTGTGCTGAGTGGCAAGGCAGTCCCTACGAGGGACTAGGAGGGTCTGCAAGCCTCTCCACCGGTTTAAAAATCCTAGATACCTTGGGATGTGAGGTGGGTACACAGCTGTTCACACTGAGAAACTTGCACAAGGTAGAAAAGAAGCCTTCTAAGGACCTTGCAGCCAAACGAGGAGGTAGCAAGTGAATTTTTAAAGTTTCTGGGGGGAATACAGCAACTGAGAAAGAGATACTTTTGTGTCACACTTCTGTGCTTAGTCACAACCCCCACAAGTCCTGTTTTGCAATGTTAAAGCCATTTATTCCTCCAAAGGTATGTCAACACTATTGTGAAAGATTGCATTGCAGAATTATAAAAGCAGAATCATTAAATGAGAAGTTTTTTTCCAGTTCTTTCTCCAATAAAAGCCTTTCTTTCTTATAATTTCTTTAGACCTCAGGAAAGAAATGTTGCTGTACTGCCCTCTTTGGAATCTTCCCCTTATGCCTTTCTTTCTGGCTAAATTTTACTCCCCTTGTCGGCCTTGAGCAAATGGCTGTGCAGGGAGAGTTGTCCCACCTTCTGGGTAGCCCAGTGGTAGTTGTAACTGAAGCCCTGTTCAATTTAAGATTACAGCCGTAGAAATCAGGGCAGGGCCAAAAGAGATGTCATTACTAAATATGATGCTCTGCTCATCCTCAGATGAGCTTCAGAACTAATCCCCAGGTGTCAGTGATATTACTGTAATAGCTGAAGCAGGAGGAATATCTTAGCACATAATGAGCTATGCTACATTTACGAAAAAAGAAAGAATATTCTAGTTTAAAAAACAGACAGTGATGTAATATGGAACTATTACAAGCAACAGAGGGTGAAGAATTAATACAATCAAGGAAAAGTACTGGGCTTCAGCAGTGTGCTTACGATTAATCACTAAATATGGATGTTTAAAATCTAAATGCGTGAAGGACATTATCTTAACATCAAGCAAGGCCATTGCTGAACTTAGGGAAAAAGGATAAACAGTATAGAAGCAGGAATCAGGATAGCACTTAAAACCTTCTTGACAACTTCAGCAAATGAAACAAGTTTTGGGGTAGTTGTAAACTGTATTAAATGGCCATAATAATCATTCTTACATTAGCTCCAGTGATCCCAAGAACTGTCAGTACATTATTTATAATTTCTGTTGTTTATTGTAATAAGCATCATCTCAGGAAAAACTCATGCATACCTTGAAACATCTTTGATGAAAATTCACATAAATACCTATGCATAAAACAGTTTTGAAAGATTATGATTTATTGTTCTTCCATCTGTAATGCTGAAATGTATTCTATTTTAAAAGTGTGTAGCTGAAAACTTATTTCACAATAAGTGAAAAAGACTCAAAACCCAGGGCACTTGACTGTACTACTTTGCACATCCCAGCTTGCCTTGTCATGTCAAACCTGAACCCCGATTGCTGGAGATAGGGGCAGAGCCATGAAGAAGCTGGTCTGTTCCTCCATCCAGAGGCTGACAGGGTCCATCTCTTGGGGTTCCTTTTTATGAGTGTTTCTGTCTCCCTGTTGTTTCTGCCTTAACCATTGAACAACACTTCATACCTACGTGTACCTTTTCATTTCAATTCAGTCATCATCCTTGATCCAATACCGATGCTAACCCAAGTGTGCTGTAGCATTATGGGCCATTCTTACAGTTAAAGCAGTGAAAAGCCACATCTTAGTCTGGGGCTTTATATGTGGATTGTTAATACACTGTTGTTCAACAGTTGTTGTCACAGGAAAAGACTTCTGTGAGAGAGGAAGGAAAAAGAGGTGCTGGATTTTATGCAGCATGTCAGCCATTCCTGTGGCTAGACCTGGCTAGGAAAAGAAAGTGTAGAAATACCCAGACTATATAAGATTTAGCATGCGAAATACTTCTTACTCATTTACTTGTATGTAGTATCATGTGGCATGGTCATTACAGTTAATAGAGGGGAAAATAATGTATTATATATTTCACAGATGCCTTTTAATTAGGAGAGACAGAATAAGAAACATTTTGAATAGCTCTTTCAGTATATAGTAACAAATACTCACAAAATCTCACAAAGGTAAGATTTACCTGAGCTATAGCTGTAACCCAACAGAGTGCTGCAAACACTGCTGTCACGAAGTAGAGGAAAAGTAGACATATTGCAGGTAACTTCAATTGCTATTGATTTGCTTATGCTTTCTAGGTCACAGTATTGTGTGGATCTGTGCCATTTGTGGAAAGTGCTGTGGATTTTAAAACTGCCAACAGTTTGTAGCACAAAGTCCTTCCTTTGCCCACTTTTTACCACATCACTATAGATGGGGCAGAAGTATGTATGTGGCTAGCAAGAACAAGAGAGGCATCCACCAGACAGGCTGTACACCACACTACAGAACACTTTACAGTACAGTTGTAACTGTAGGAACACCATATGTGTGCTTGTATGTCTGCTCATTGCACAGCTGACTAAGACCCATTGTTTATATCTTCATTAATCTTTTTGACAGTTTGGAACCAATGCACATTGCAGTGAATAGTCTGGAGAAGATGCAGACAATTCCAGGCATTTTGCTATGATCTAGCTGTCCTATTTTGCTTCAACCAAGTTGTCTACCATTGGTCATCAAATGCAACTATGTGGCTGATGGCATAATTACATATTATTTCTGTATCATTCGCCTGTCCCATTACCTCTGGCAAGGCTCACACAGTAATAAGACTACTTATTATTAGATGCAAATCCTCTGAACCCTCTTCTCCACTACTTTGTGTTTTACGTAATCTCAGTGACACATGGCTTCAGTGCTCCCATTTGGATCTGGTAGGAGATTACATCCACTTGGGCAACAGTGAAGTGGATGTGCCACACCTTCATTACCTTTTAAGATTATGTATATCTGCTTTGACCATATCAAGATGAGAAAATGTGTTACAGTGCTGCTGCAGAGATAAATGTTGCACAAGCAATTGCATTGCTCACTACATATCAAATAGACTAAGTGTCCAGGTCTGTGTGCCTTCTTCCCATTAAATTTCTGGGTTTCAGATATGCAAGGTGTTCACAGGGTTGTTTGGCCAAGTAGGAAACACCTCACTCTTTGTTTTTAGGTTGTCTGAAAAATAAAAGTGTGTAAGTGCTCCCTGTCTTACTGTGGTTGAAGGTGATCTGCAGGCATGTTGCTCAGCCCATGCACCACTAGTGGTCCATGAGACATCAGAAGGCACTGTTGTCTTGACAAAAGCCGTATTTCTTACTCTAATGCAGAAGTTCCATTTTTTATGAAACTAAAGATGATGTGTTAGTGCAAAGAGCTTTGTTTGCTAGAACTTCCAAAACAGTGAAGCAGTATGGTGGTACATGGAAGCCCCTGGATATTTCTCCTAGAAAGGCCAGATGGGTGTTGATTTAGTTAAAAAATAGAAAACCAAAAAGCTGCTGATCCAGTTTCCTCTAAGCCTGTGGATGCGTGTCCATGCTCTGGACTTTGTGCAGCTGAAGCAGTCATTCTTGACAGCCTGAGGGTTACACTGCCCTGTGCCCATCCACAGCCCATATGAGTTAATCCCACAGTGTTGATCTCAGTTTCTCTCTCTTTTTCTGCTATAAGCAAGTGCTTATTCACGAAGCTAGTGATTACCCAGCCTCTGGCTTTCTCTAGTCCCATAAATAAGCCTTTTGAGCTGCCACTACACTTATCTGTGAAATGGATCTTTCTGGGGGTTTTAGCTCATTTTAAAAATATGCAGATTCTTCATAGGTCTGCAGCTGTATGTGTAGTTTAGAAGCAACTGAATCAGGACAACCAAGGTAGCCTCAGCTGGCAAAGACACAGAGTTTAATACAGATCTGCTGCTGGTGGCATAGTAACACAGGGTTGTACCCCACATCAGCTGAACTCACCACCAGAGATCCACGGAGGAGACCAAATTATAAGCATACAGGCCTCCAGTGAAATCAAATACGAGTACACTCAAGGCTGGTGGTGAACACACACAAAGTCTACTTAAAGTGTAAGAAAATGCTTATATGCAAAGGCAAGGAATTTATCCTAACATATAAAATCTGACACTGCTTTTATTTTTGTTGTTTAATTCCCAGAACGGTCAGCTACAACGTGTCTCTCCAGGAAGACTCCACAATGAAAAAAACAACCCACGGTTGCTTCTTAGTGATCATCCTTCTACTCGTAAGTATGAGAAAACTGAACTGCTTATGGTATGTGACAAATCGTGGTGATGTTCAGAAAATTATTACCAAGTTATATTTGTGATACTGCACTGCTGAAGGAATGAATTCCCTTACTGACAAATTTCAAAATAAGGTTAATAATGTTTCTAAATAAGATACGTCGTAACATTTTGAACTTGAAACCATTGTCTCTTGGTGAAACAGAACTGCAAGTTTGAAGAAGGTAATGCATGTGATTTTTAATTTCTGTGTTTTACAGGCTGCAACATATCAGTCACATGGAAGCTTACATGCTTGAAATCTTCCTTAATGTTGTTGTGTGAGACTTAGAGTGGGTTAAGTAATTGTGGAATTTCATTGTTTGTAATTACTCTGCTATTTTAGGTAAGCAACTGAAATGGAAAATAACAGTATAGTTAGTTCAAGCGTTATTTTCAGCTGTTTAATATCAATATTACAGTTATTTCAATGTAGGCGACATAGCTGAGTAATTGTTGTTCTAAATATATAGTAAATTCATTTTTACCTGGCTAAATATTTCTTACGTAAGTTGAATGTTTCTTTAGTCTCTATTTGTGAAACCTCAAATTATTAGCAATTATTATAGAATAATAATTTCATAGTATTATATAAATAATGTTATATAAGTAATTATATATAACTGGGGCCCAGAGCCTCAGTTATAGTATGGTCAGAATATGTATGAATGATGCTGCTGGGAACAAGCACTTCTCTAGCTTGGTAAGGTATGAGTAACTTGCATGCTGTATGCTACCTCATTGCCCCACTCTGTATCTTTGTGTTCCTGAAGAAAACTTTGATTCTTACTCTTCTTGTGTTTTGTTGGTTAGCTACTCATGCCCCTCTGCTTCTCATCTGCTCTTCCAGTACCTGAATGTAGAACATTTAGGTGTGTCTCCCCATTAACTCCCATCCTTTCTGGCTATAAGTTGTAGAAACAGTTCTAGAAGACACACTGGGAAACATTAGACACTGCTCTCCCTGGTTTATTTCTTGGGTTGTGTCCCTTCTCTTGTCTCAACCTAGCATAACTTGCCCACAATGCTGTTTGCCATTTAAATTTATATGGATAAAAATGAGGGAAGGAAAGTAGTGAATAGTAAGAGAATGATGGATAGAAGGTAAAAAGAAAATTAAATGAGGTTGTGGAGAACAGAGGAGAACTGTAAAGAACACCTCACTTTGGTGAAATACTGAATTCAGGAACTGGACCCTCAACCAAAGAACAGCTGGAGAGCAGGATCAAAAGTGGAGGAGAGTTAATGCATTTCTGCTAACTTGGTCTCAGATGAATTTGTCCTGAATTAGTTAATGATTTGAGGAATCATCCCTGTGCTTGGCAGAAGTCTTCTGCCTTGAGGAATGTTGAAGTATTCTGGTATTCTTGACCTTGTGTGGCTGTTCCACATAGCCTTGCAAGAGATGCACGTAATGATGCACTGGCTGGGAAATCACGCATTGTCAGATATCCCTCTAATAAAACAGCCTAACAGAGACCAGCTTCCTTCTCGGATTGAATCCCAGCTAATCAGCATAGCCTGACAGGGGTGTTGGCAAAGAACAGCAATTCTTCCTATAACAAGCCAATGATGACTGAAGGAACAGTTCCAGATTATTTTTCTTCCCCAGTCAAGTGTCAGGACTGTAAATATTCTGGTAACTAAAATTGTCAACAGCATTTCTGAGTGTCTGAGGTGCTCTGACCTACAGCATGAATTTGTAGGTCAACCCTGAAGGACTGGGCTGATACTTGCCCTGTTGACTGCAGATCTTTTAAACCTCTCACCTGTGATGGCATGTGTTCAGCATTAGTTCTGTGCTCATTCCTGCAGTACTCCAGGACTAGCATTTCTTTAAGAAACTGCAGAGACATCTGCTTCCTTTCCCTTTAGATATCTTTGCACCAGAGGGCTCTCCAGCTTCTGACCTCAATGGATAACTTAAGCATAGATCTCCTTACATTTTCACTGTTCCAATCTCTATATTCCTTCCTTCCCCACTGCAGTGGCCATATGGTGATCTATACCTTCTAGATTAATTTATCTTCTGCTAAGGGAGAAGCAAAAGTCATAGAAGTAACCCATGAAGCAGCTCTGTTTCCTTGGTGACACTTGCCAGCACACTGCTGTTAGATCAAATATGAAAAATATTTCGCATCAGTAATTTTCCCAGAAATTTCCCCACCTGTAGCTGGTAGAAAAGGTTCATTTTTTACATTTTATTTGTAATCTGTAATGAGGAATGGGTGTCTTTCTTTCTCTTCCAGAAAGACTTTTTCCACTCTGTTGATTCTAATCAATCCTTGGTTCCCAGAGCTATGATCCCCTGGGACTTACATGTCAGCTGCTGTCTGAGGTTGAGGAAGATAGAGTAACTAAAGGGATTTGTGA
>NW_009921495.1:0-6279 GCF_000696875.1 Nestor notabilis | reverse complement strand
ATTCCTGCTTTCTGCCCACCCACAAAGATCCTCCAGATCTTTCTTCTTTGATGGCTTTCAGGGTTTACTGCCATCGTCTCATCTGTGTCCTGTGCTCCCAGCTGGTGACTGCAAGCTGTTGCAAAGCAACACAACCTACTGAGGTCCTTGCTTTCTCCTCTGGGCTCCACAGGCAACTCCTTCCCTACAGTCTCTTTTAGACTTGTCACCAACGGGTTTTGGTACCCTCTGATAGAAACTGTCTCTCTTATGTATGTCATTTTGTACATAGAATGAATAGCACTTTTCTGTGTCTAGGTACATAATGACTTGCCTTTGCTGAACAAAAACTAAAGCACCAATTGCTCCAAAACCTCACTTAGAAATAAAACTAACTCCTTATTGTCTTCCTCTTTGATGGCTTCCCTTGCTTTTCAATGCACAATAATGCATCACCAGATAGTCCTCTACAAATCAAAGTTAATTTCATTAGAAAAATTTAGCTTATTTCTTAGTTCATTTTATTCCTGATGCTTTCTAGCTTTTTGTACTTACAAAGAGCCACAGAATGTGTCTGAGATTTGTTTCCTCAAGTATGTGAGCCCCTGTATGCTGGAGCAATTAGTTCATCTCCTCAGTGCACATTTCTCTCTGCAAAAAAGATAAGTGTCAGCACAGTGTGTCCAGAGGCATGAAACTGCAGAGAATGAGGAAACAAGCTTGGGTCTCTTTCCTGTGTGACTTATCAATTCTGGAGGACACTGAGAAAAGAGAGTTCTATTCTCTGCATGACTTTGTCAAGTAAGGATTGGCACGTAGTGCCCACAAATGGTAGCTTGGTCTTCTCCTGTAAATGAGGATTGATGGAGTAGGGTTTTTTTTACACATTCCAATTTTGCTGTCCTGAGCCAACCACAAAGTGAACAGTAAAGACAACATGGATGATGCAGCTGAAGACCACGCTATTATTCAATTAGGTCAATTAGACCAAGGTTGCATTTAAAATAAATTAATTTTGAGTAAAAACCAAAATTGTACAAGTTCATTAAGTCCAAATCTGTTGAATTTTTACCAAGCCTTAATCACTAAGCTATGCACAGTCTGGTACACGGTGTCAGCTCCTGAAAGGCTTGTGAATAAGTCCCATTCACAAAAACCGAAAAATTAATTATGTGAAAGCCTAAATTTAATTTTCAATAACTGCACAAACTGGCAGCGTTTGGAACACTGTTACAGGAGGTTCAAGTCTCCAGGAGTCAATTAGTAAAACATTTGCCACCATGATGAGGGCACCACTCATGGTGTACCTGTCAGATCCTCACAGCTGGGAGTGTGATACACAGGGTTGGCCATGTGGTCCTCTGGGCTCCTGCCACCTGCCAGCTTAGTGCCTCTCACCATGAGTCTCAAAGCCCATGTCAGTGCGGGCAGTGTAACCACAAGCCTATCCCTGTTTATACAGCAGCTCTTCCAGCATCTAGTCCTGAGCAGGTCCCACCGTTTGGTGGGCCAAAAGACCTGCTGAAGATCTGTCACAGCCTCCTTTGGCATGCTTCATCAGAACCTTGCTTGCTGCTTGGCATGGCTGGCAGAGCCCAGGGGCTTACCTAGCCTTGGATGATGAGATCCCCCAGGTCTCATCCCCTGAGACCATACCTTTGAAAACTTGTTCTGAATTCCCTTTGTAATTATGGGTTGCTTCAAGCAGTAAGGAAGTGGGTTTGCAAGTTCTGGAGCTCCTCTCACACAAGGAAAACTCAGAAAGCAATCTGATGATGTTTTTAAGTGGTGAGAATTAATGTGAGAATTTAAGACTCAAGCTGCCCATGATTTCCCAAAAATGAGAGGAATGCCATGTTGTATTCACCCAGTTTCAGGGGTGTTCAGGACTTTTTTGTCTCCACTTTTGCTTTTTAAAAAAATGAGTGTTGCTACACAGCCGATTACCCTAAAAAGGCCCCTCTCAAGATGATAATCAGAGCTGCAAGCAAAAATCCATGAGGTATTCTGTAGCCTTTCTTTAAGATCTCAGTTTGCATCAGGCTACTCTGGGAGTAAAGGTTCCCCATGTGAGCAAATCCTGCAGCAGTGGAAAAGAACCGTAAGATTTGTGAGTTGCTTTTCATTACAAGTGCCTTGTCTTCATCTGCTGTGGCTCATAATCTCATGCTTGCTTAAACACCTGCCAGAATCTGCAGTTTAAGTTGTATGGGATATCATTGTGAGATAATTTCCATCCTGCTTCAACAGCAATTTAGTATGGGATGATTTCAACATTCAGTGGTTAAGTAAAACATGTCATGTTGAGGTATTTCCCCAAAGAAATTGCCTGCTGTTTCCTAGTGCATTTGTGATGGATAAGAAGTAATTGTTATGTTTACTAAGTATCATGCACTAATGACCTTCCTAAGGCATCACAGTTATTTTCTTCTCTGTCCTAACATTAGCAGATGTGAAAAGTACTTCAAATGTAATCGAACTGTGAGAGGGGCTCTGCAACCAGTCTAAATCATGCTGAGCTCTCACTCAAAGATGTGATGTATTGAAGGGCAGAGGTCTAGTGACCCACAAAGTGACTACACATAGCAGTTTTAAAAGAATTGTAATGAATGTTTGAGCTGTCAAAATCAGTGACAATTAGAGCATCCATAATTTAAAATGTATGTTGACTGATGTCAACAATAGATGTTGCAGAATTACTGTTTTCAGTGGAAGGAGTTAAAAAAAAAAAAAAGGTACAAATACCTTTTTCTTAAATGTCATGTATATATGACATAGGTATAGTCAGCAGTTTATATACTTCAAACTCCTTGAGGGTGGAAGAAAAATATTTCGGGGTGCTTGTTCGTCATGTGTCATATTTTGTGGGTGAAAAAAGGCATTTTATACTTAATTTATCTGGATTCTCTTCTGCAGAAATGGGCTGAGTGTTGCACAGGTTAAAAGCAGGTGTCTGTCTTACAGGAAGCGGGGTGCTATTTGTTCATTTCAATATAGTGCAATAATGAAGCCAAATTGCTTTCTCTGGATTCCTTTCTTAATTCTAGGTATAAACTGAACTTCAATATTCCCAGCAGTCTGATTTTTTCTCTTTGTAATGGTAACTCATTTTCTTATAACAGTCATTTGTCACGTGGTGGCTTGGTGGTCGTATGTATGACGTCATTTACTTGGACTTTTAGGAGTGACATCATATGTACGGCTGCTAAACTGCTGCATGGGACATCACTTAAACAGTTCTCTTCTGAAGAAATCATACCAATCATTTTCAGGCTATGAACACATCCTGATTATTAAGTTGTGAATTATTTATTTCTCTTTAATAAAGAATATTTATAAATTAATGAGGCATTCCTTTGTTGTATCAACATCATTTATATTTTCATCTGAAGTTACTGATGGATGGATGGATGGGAAAGCTTTTTAACATGCAGCAATGGACTCTGAACATACAAATTCTGTTCAATAGCATAGGTAGATGAAAATTATTTAATCTTGGCTTTTTTATGGTGAGAACGTTAAAACTTAATTCCTAAAATACCTAGATATAATCTTTAAAACATAGTAGCAGAGGTGATTCCTTATCAATAGATCCATGAGATTACACACACACAGACAGAGAGACTTGTGAGACATTGTCAGCCTCTCCTATTAGCATGATACACACTAAGCTTTCCCTCCCATGTTGCCATGCCCAAGCTCCTGCTACTTCTGATAAAAGAATAATGACCCAAAGATTTCTCTCTGCCCTATTTGCCCTTTCCTGACCCCTCCAATCAGGAGCACAAGAAGACCAAAACAAATAATATCTGACATCACAAATTGCGTCAAGGTTTTTGTCAGTGAGCTCCAGGAATACAAGGCTGGATCAATAGCCCACTGAACTGACTTCAGGGAGGTAAGGGTTTAGGCTCTGCGTCCTGGAGTGGTGGAGGACATGTGATTCTCCTATGCATGATAGAAAACACCAGCATTGCAAACAGAGGTCTAATGGTTCAACTTCTTGCAAGTTACCAGATTAATTTTTCATTAATCTGCTGAAACGCTCATTTTAAGGTAGAAGAAAATATCGTTCAAACTTCCATGGCCAGATTTTCAAATCTAGGCAAACAGAAATGAGTAATAGCAATCAAAGAGTGCACTAAAAGGGCACATCACAGATGAACAATAGCAGTAACACACTTATATAATGCCTTATTTTGATTTCACATACAAGCTATGCAAGGACATCAGAAGTGCAACTAACTTTAAAATCTGAGTCTTTGTGTTTGGTAAAAAGAAAAAACAATAACTTAAGTGACATCACTAATTAATATTATTCCATTTTTTATCCAAACTTGCTTTAGAATTACTGTATGCCATTAAATGATTTCCACTGACGAAGTAATTTCCATTGAGCATTAGCAACACAGTCGTATTTATACTTTTAATCTGAGTGAACTCCTGGCCCAGATGTGGACAATAGACATTTTGCTGGCAATTTTGACTGAGCATAAAATATATAACAAAGTATATGCCTGCTGAAAGGCAGCAGAATGAGCAGTCCTGGCTACACGGTTGAGCACTTTAAATAACCTTGTGCACAATCCAAGCCAACTATCCTATTCACCATCACAGGTACTTTCTGTCTCCAAGTATTAAATTATTCTCATTAACCTGAATCCAACAAGAGCCTTCTTCAGGAATTGGATTAGCCCTTTACACACAGCAAGTTATTATAGAATTATAAAATCATAGAATATTTGCAGCTGGAAGGGACCTTCGAATCTCATCTAATCCACCCCCCATGCAATGGGCAGGGACATCTTCATACAATCATATAATTATAGAATACTTAGGGTCTGAAAGGACCTTAAGATTATCTAGTTCCAACCCCTCTGCCATGGGCAGGTACCCCACACACTAAACCCAGGTCTCCATCCAACCTGGCCTTGAACGCTGCCAGGGATGGAGCATTCACAACTTCCTTGGGCAACCTATTCCAGTGCCTCACCACCCTCACTGTAAAGAACTTCTTCCTTGTATCTAACCTGAACTTCCCCTCTTTAAGTTTGAACCTGTTACCCCTTGTCCTACCACTACAGTTCCTAAAGAAGAGTCCCTCTCCAGCATCCCTGAAGGCCTGCTTCAGATTCTGGAAGGCTGCTATGAGGTCTCCACACAGCCTTCTGCAGGCTGAATACCCCCAACTTTGTCAGCCTGTCTACTTATGGGAGGTGCTTGAGCCCCCCTATCATTCTCATGGCCCTCCCCTGGACTTGCTCCAACAGCTCCATGTCCTTTTTATGTTGAGGACACCAGAACTGTACTCAGTACTCGAAGTGAGGTCTCACAAGAGCAGAGTAGAGGGGCAGGATCACCTCCATCGACCTGCTGGTCATGCTTCTTTTGATGCAGCTCAGGATACGGTTGGTTTCTGGGCTGCAAGTGCACACTGAAGCCGGCTCATGTCAAGCTTCTCATCAACCAATACCCCACATCCTCCTCCACAGGGCTGCTTTGAATCTCTTCTGTGCCCAGCCTGTAGCTCTGCCTGGGATTGCCCCAACACAGGTGCAGGACCTTGCACTTGGCTTGGTTAAACTTCCTAAGGTTGGCATATGTCCACCTCACAAGCATGTCAAGGTCCCTCTGGATACATCCAGAAATATGTTGGGGGGGATTTGTTTACATCCAGAAATATGTTGGGGGGAATTTGTTTCCAATCTCTCAATCTCTGCCCTCTATACAGTACCCTCACGTGATGCTTAGCTGAGGTTTCACAGAATCACAGAATACTTAGGGTTGGAAAGGACCTTAAGATCATCTAGTTCCAACCCCCCTGCCATGAACACAGACACCACACACTAAACTATGTTGCCTATGTTTCTAAAATTGTTCTAAAGAATTGAGACAGTTAATTGCTTTTCTTGAGTGTTGCAGGCAAAAGCTGCATGGTTTAAACTGAATTGGGCTCAAAACACTTTATTGAGATATCATGAACACAAAATTAGGCAGCAGTCAGTGAAGTGTTACATTCAAGTAGTAATACAAGGGGTGAAACCCCAAACTACACACATGAAAGGTAATAAGCACAAGTGATATCTAAACATTCTGTGCAACAAATGCAGGAGAGATTCCTGAAATTCCTTTTCTTTCCAAGAAGGAGACCTCACCACAAGTAACACAGTAGCAAATGCCACTGGGTGTATTGGTAAGGAACGGTGAAGAAATCCTGTATGCTTTCTCTGTTTTTGCAAAGTTCATACAGAGGGAACCAAACCCACTTTCTTTCCCCTCTGGGATCGCCACGCTCAAATG
>NW_009921494.1:334-5434 GCF_000696875.1 Nestor notabilis | reverse complement strand
CTTGTCTTGATTAAACTTCATGAGGTTGGCAACAGCCAAGTTTACACTTGATATTGCATAGGTTCCAGAAAAGGAGGAATTACGCTAGAATATTAGGAAAACAAATTAAATATGGTCTTGAATCACCCAGTATTGAAAGGAAAGGCCTCCTAGCCACATGAAGATGAAGCTGCTATTGTATGTAACAATTGTTCATTCCTATTTCTTTTAGAGATAATATATGCTCTTCTCTTTGTAGAACCATCTTCTCTTCCATACAAACAGATAAAAACACCCAGAGCTGCTGAAAATGAATGTTACTGACCTCAAATGATGTTACAGATTATATGAATTAAAACATTAAATTATTCACTCTTTTGAAATAGTAATCCATTTTATTAATTTTGTCTTCTCTTTGTAAATGAATAAGGCAGTCTTACCACCTGAAGTGGAAGGATGAAGTGAATTTAATTTCTAGTCTTTGTTTTCATACACCTTATTATGAACATTTCACTAATGAAATGAGATTCGGCAGATAATATGAATGTGAAATACACATCCAGAATAGTTTACTGTAATAATGTAAGATTACTTCAAAATTAGATCCATCAATAAAAAGCTTACATCTTTGAGACAGCTTTAATCTACTAATGGGACACAACATTGTGGGTAATGTTGTGTCTCTGTTGTTTTTTGTAAGGTTAGAAAATGTGAATACGAGAACCAGCATATACAGATGTGATGGCAGATGCTGAATGCGAAGTATTTGAAAGGCCCTCATTTTCATCCCATGAAATTTTATTTCTCCTTAAAATTTCAAATCTTGGTGGCCGGAAGCAATCGATTTTGAGAATTTGGTAATTTTTATTTTTTCTTCTCTTTTTTTTTTTTCATTGCAGTACTTGTGACCACCTTTCTTTGAGAAGCTTTTATTTTTCTGGAGGCAGATGAGACTTTTTTGTAAAGTAAATGAAAACAGCAGAAGCACAGATTTTGTGCATTTTATTTTCTGATCCATCAAATTAAAGGACTTTCAATGTTCCATGATTGGAAGTAGAAAGAAGTTGGAGAATCCTGTAAAATGTTAGAGTTCTGAAATACAAGTATATTTATGGGAATACTTAAAATTAAGAAAGATTAAGGAAAATCAAACTGAAATTTGGCAAAAAAAAAAAAGCTTTTTCTTTTGGCTTTTGCACAAAGAAATGAATATGCATCAAGTTTAGTGGCAGTTAACATAGTCCATTTGTGGAAGCAGCTATAAATCAAGTGTTTCTTTATTAGACTGCTGCATGCTTGGAATAAGTTAGTTTACTGCAGTGAGCATTATTTTAAATTTGTACTATTGAACATGAGAACTTAATGCTTCCTGAAATCACTAGTCAAAATCAAGAAGAAAGACAGAGTTTAGTTAAGAAGATGAAAAAAAGAAGAGAAAAAAATGTTAAAATCAAATGTCAAGAGTTTACAGTAGATAGACTAAGATCACTACTCATGTTTAGTCCTTAGTCTTATTTCATTAGAATTATGTGCTTATGATTACTGTGAATGATATGAAAGAAGGAAAACAGAATCATAGCAGGCTGGAGACAAGGGTGATGACTGAACAGTGTTACAAATGCAAGCTCCCTTTCCAGATTAAAGATGTTTTTGCCAGATGATAGAGACAACAGATTGTTGTTGATTACCAGTATAATGAGAGAGGAGTTATTTGGAAATTGGCCTCAGATCATTTGGAGAATTAAATAAGCAAGGAGATGAAACTAGATTCCCTGAAGGCATTAGGAAACCCATAATCCCATGTTGAACAAAGGCTAACAACAGTAATCCCACTAAGAGTTCTCCATGTGGTTATATAAGAAAAGGAAAGCAATTGGTGTCTAAATCAGAAACAGATTGCAAAACACCAAAAACTAGCTGCATTGAAGCAAGGCTGAGAACCTTTCACAGCAAATCCACTTAACTGGGAGAGAAGTTCTGGTTTTGCTGTCTCAGAGTTCCCAGTGTGACTTTGTCATTAGCATCCCATAGTGGAGTATTCAGCTTTCTAGCCAGGTCATTTTGAAGTCCTGATCTCTTCCTCTTAACTCAAGCAGCAGTTTTTCAGTCTTACTCAAGATAGCTTTCAGAAAAAAAACACGACCCAAACCAAAAAAAAACCCAGCCAAACAAAAAACCACAAACAAAACAAAAATAAAACTGAATACCCCTCAGCCCTACCACTTCCACACTACCCTCCCTCTGCCCCCTCTCTGCCCTAAAACCTAGCACTCTCCTCATCCACAAAATACATCAGCAACCCTAGCAACTTAGTGTGGGGTGTCTGGTATTGGTCAATCGCTGACAAGAGGGCAGGAGAGTAGAAGGACCATGGATTAGTCTAATACAGCAAATTTAGTCCTGTAATTGTAGTGCTATCACAGTGCCAGCACAAGCTCTTTTTAAAAAGAATGCTAGATGATCTTTAAGGTCCCTTCCAACCCAAACTATCCTGTGATTCTTTGTATTCCAAGGTTGATATATGAATAAGCATAGGAAAATCATTACTTCTGTGTCAGGAGTTCAGCCTGGCTCATCAGCAAGAGTGTAAAGGTGATACTGGTTGCCAAAAGACATAGAGGGTGACCCCTGCCTCATTTCCCCTGCCTGTCCTTCCTGAAGAGCCTGTATCCTTCCATTCCAACACCCAAGCCATAGGAGCTAATTCACCACATCTCTGTGATGCCAATAAGATCATAGCTCTGCAGATGTGCACATGTTTTAACTTACCTTGTTTATTCCCCATGCTATGTGCATTTGCACAGAGGCATTTAAGTTGGACGCCTGATGAAGCCATCTTACTGGCTGGATTGGCTGGAATTCTTTTATGCTGCTCTGTTCTCATTGGCCCAAGTATCACAAAGAGAGCTCTTTAAAACATGAACCTAATTTCAACCTGATAGTATTGATATATCTGAAAATACGGTGTTTTTTTGCTGTGGTTCTTTTTTTTTTTTCCTTATTGTGTGAACGTGAGACAATTCTCCTGACTTCAGTGATTTACACACATAAAACTGAGACTTGACCAAGCTCTGCAGAATTTAGGGTTCTCATGGTCTGAAGTGAACAAGACAGCTCTGGATTTACAGAAGCTGCATTCTGGAAAGCTTTCACAGAATCAGCTTTGATTTAACTGTTCTGTTGACTTCAGTTGTTAGTTGCTTTTGTGAAATACAAGCATTAAGATGTTGTGAACCTTTGCAATTAGCAGGGATAGTATGTATTTTATATACGCTTGTCAATGTTCAAATAGTATATAATTTCACAGCATAGAAAAGAATCTGCAGTAGAGTTCTCTATATAGTAAAGTTGGCTGTGTAGCCATTTATTTCACTAGGTCAGGATTTTTATTCTAGGGATTTAAATGTAATTGAAGTGCTTTGGTAATCTGTGGTCATTTAAGATATTTCAGTTGGGTTATTGTGTGTGAAATACAAAAGTGTTTTAGATTGACTGAGGGGCCATCAACCAAAGCAGACAGGAGAGAAAGAGGTTCCATTCTTCCAGCTTTCCACAAGCCACCAGTACATCAAAATGAGTTTTAGTAGACAATGCCTTATTTTCTTGCCTGTTGAGCAAAGGGTGTTATTTCCTTTCACAAACGTGTGGGAAGAAATTGGGGAAAATGGCTAGTTACACTCTTTGGCTATGACTGAGAAATACCAAATGTCATCAGAGAATTTTTTACGCCAGACTGTTTCCATTTATTAGAATATACTGACGAAAGGTATACTTGTAGTATATGTTGGTAGATATAACCTAGAATCTTTTGTTTCCTCCAATAAAAGATTAATGTATTCTGATCATTTGAAAAACGAGGTATGTTGTGTTTTTTTGTCAACTTCTGTCCTAGAGTGTATTGCTGTCAGAAACAGCCTCCCCATTAACTTCATACAACTTCAGATCAGGCCTTCCCATTGCTACAGCTTAGCAGCATCTGTCCCAGAGAGCCATGCATTTTTAAAGCAGTTGGAGAACTTCTTTAAACTAAAGATAACATTGTCTTGTGAGAGTATTTGTGGCTTAACACAGAAATAGGCAGTCAGCAGTCTACTTTTCTGTGCCATTTCCTCTTACCTGAAGTTGGGTAATCATCTTAGATTTCTTTCATTTCCTCAGTGAATATAAGAATAGTTTCTTCTTTTAGAGAAATCAACTGATCTGTGAATAATCCCATTGATATAAATTAAAGACTACTGCAGTGTGATTAGTAACTGCTAAATTTCACTGTCCTTTTTTGGGGGTGATTATTCTTCTGATGGAATACTGTGCAATAACAGATTATTTGGGAGAAGTGGCTTATTTTTACTTATTTTAATGTTACAAATAGATCATATGAACACACGTGAGAAGCTGAGGTCCTGTATTCTGTACTCCCAGCAAACTAACCAGTGCAATTTTGCTGGTTAGAATTTTATCTCATAGATTCATCACCTTGATAACGCAATAACATTTAATATTCCTTAAAGGGCTCTATATACCCTTAATACTTTAGAAAAAGATTATGAAAAATTAAAGATTCTGGAGGACATCGTTTCTAGACAAATATTGCAAGTTATGTTTTAAATTTTTGGTTTTCAATTTTTGTTAGTTCGAGTACCATGAAGCATAAATGGATAATGCTCAGAACAGAAGATGTAATTTCCAGAGTTAATGTGTAGGAAAAAATCTACATATTACAGTGTGCTGCAGAGATCTAGCAATGTCTGGTATCGGTACAAAATAATTGAAGACAATGCTGTGTATTGCTAGGCCCATAAGATGGGGTCACAAGTCCTGCCAGCAAATCTGCTCCACTGTGGGCTCCCCTCTCCATGGGGTCGCAGGTCCTGTCAGAAGCCTGCTCCAGCACGGGCTTCCCACAGTGTCACAGCCTCCTTTAGGCATCCCCATGCTCCAGCACAGAGTCCTCCAAGGGCTGCAGATGGGTATCTGCTCCACTGTGAACAGCTTGCCTCACTATGGTCTGCACCATGGGCTGCAATGGGATGAATCTCTGCTCTGGCACCTGGAGCACGTCCTCCCCTCCTTAGAATCATAGAATAGTTAGGGTTGGAAAGGACCTTAAGATCATCTAGTTCC
>NW_009921494.1:0-267 GCF_000696875.1 Nestor notabilis | reverse complement strand
AGGGTTGGAGCATTCACAACTTCCTTGGGCAACCTATTGCAGTGCCTCACCACCCTCACTGTGAAGAACTTCTTCCTTAGATCTAACCTAACCTCCCCCTGTTTAAGTTTAAAGCCATTCCCCCTTGTCCTACCACTAGAGTCCCTAATGAAGAGTCCCTCCTTCTTCACAGCAGAGTTATTGCTCTCACATATTCTCATTCCTCTGGCTGCAGTTGCTGTTGCACAGCTTTTTACACCCCCCACCCCCCCTTTCTTAACTATGTTC
>NW_009921493.1:28757-45056 GCF_000696875.1 Nestor notabilis | reverse complement strand
CTGCTGGTCACACTTCGTTTGATGCAGCCCAAGATATAGTTGATTTCTGGGCTGCAAGTGCACACTGAAGATGGCTTGTGTCAAGCTTCTCATCAACCACCACCCCCAAGTCCTTCTCCGCAGGGCTGCTCTGAATCTCTTCTCTACCCAGCCTGTAGCTGTGCCTGGGGTTGTGCCGACCCAGGTGTAGGACCTTGCACTTGTCTTGGTTAAAATTCATGAGGTTGGCATCGGCCCAAGTCTTCCAGTGTTTGCTGAAATGGGCTTGTCTTCAACTATTCTTTTCTTTGTGCCTGTTTCATGCAGGCTTATTCACAAGAACAAGCATTCACAAGAATAACAAGGTCACCATAAGAAGAGCCAGGAAGTCAAAAGCACACATCAGCAGGTTCCCAGCTTTCTGCAATGTCCAAGAAACACCCCTCTGAAAGCTTTCTAGAAAAAACATGGTTCCTTTTCCACCAAAAAAAAAAAAAAAAAATGAAACAAAACAAACCCAAAAAAACCCACAAAACCCCACTGAGCAAGCTACTGAGTTTTGAAGGATTTTTGTTTCAAGGTTTCAATTTTAATCAAAACTCCACTAGTTCACGACAGGCAGGGAAAAAAAAATCCACCACAGTTCTTGAGTCCACCCAGAGCAACACCCATGGAAGACAAGACTTGATTTTTCCCACTCTCTCTAATATATGTCTTCGCTAAAGTGAACCTATGATCCTGTACCCTACATAAAATATTCACCTATATGCTGTGCTGCTTTCCACCAAAGGGGGAAATCAACTGTTCAAGGCAGCATGGAGACTCAATAACATGATCAAAGAAAGGCTAATGATACGCTAAGGAAAGCTAATGACAATGAGGTTTGCATGTAGTACCAACTACAAAGGATACCAGCTATAGCACAACTGTATTTACCCATAATAGAATAAATCCAGTTCTTGTAAGTAGTCATGCAGAAAAGTCACATTCTACATTAATAAAAACTTATGTTAATTAAAAGTCTGTGTCTTCCTTTTTTCATACCTTCGCAGCCTCTTTGAAATAGTACAAAGAAACAATAAGATGAAGTGTTTTTTCTCTCCTTTTGGAACCATTATATTATGTAGGAACTGGCAAAAATGAATAAGAAAATCCTTTTTTCCCCCCTCCCATCTAAGAAACCCCAAACATTATGAAGTATTCACATGAACACATCACACAAACCCTCCTCCAAGCCTTTCTCCCACACACTGACCCAAATAATAAAGGTAGCCATCCTGAAATGGGACAAACAGGATGCTCCGATTCTTAAATGACACACTAACAAAACAGTGAAGAATGAAAGATAATCTGTACCTGGAAGAGCTAAATTATAGAGTGGAATATCCCAGAGCTTCTCTGGTAATTGTGACATCCATTGACCATTTTCATGGCACATGTGAATGGAGGTTTGCAAAGAGTCTTCCATTAGTGCCTGCTCTAGGACTTCATAGAGAGTTCTGGGAGGTAAAGAAAAAAGAAAAAGAATAAAACATTCCATATATTGTGGTTGAATTAATGCCACTGCACTGTGCAAAATGGATTTATACATGCTATAAAATGTCAAACTTTCTCTCAAATAGTTGCAGCAAAATGTCAAGAACTTCTTGGCCACAACATACACTGCTTTTGATAACATTGTCTACCAGCACAATGCCAAGGGAGGGTTCCAACTTCAGGCTTGTAAATTGACCAACTGAAAGGAGAAATAGAGCCAAGACAAATATGTGCAGCTAAGCTGGTATGGAGAAATGGCTGTCTACATCAGCTATTGCAACATCACGAGGAATAACCTAACTTCAGTGTGAAACTTCTTCTTCCCTGATCCTTTGCAGCCCCAGGAGCATGACAGAGGGATTGATGGCAGGGCTGGGACAGAGGCTGGGTCTCCAACACTCAGGATCTTGGAGAACACTCACCTTGAAGCATCAATTCAGCTGCTACAATAATACCTCTATGAAAACCCAGAACATTGGATTTTCAGGTCATACTGGCTTCTAGGGTCAAAGAGGAAAACTTCTATCTCCTTATTCCCTGTTTTGAGATCTTTTGATATCTGTTCTTATCACCCCTACTGAGCCCATGATCACAAGTACTTCAGTTTGGTCAGACCTCCCTGAAAACTACTCTGGAACTGTTCTTCTGGGATACAAGCCTCTCTGTCTGGGATCTTCTGCAAAATTTACATGCAGGAGCGCCAGTGGATGAAACCTAGCTGAGAAGTCATGGTCATCACCAAGGCCTACTACTACAGTTATCCTGTTTATTTTTCATTTTATGTTCTCCTGGATGATGCAGAACATGAAGATGAGCTTTCCATGCCTTTTTTTTTTTTCCTGGGATGTTCCTGAAGTTCAAGTGGTGGTTTTCTTTCTTGGCACTGTTTTCAGTGTTTAGCTATTTTTACATAAGTATGTAGTGGGACACTTCCTTTTAGATCACATCACAGTGATTACCTATATTAATATCACACCTTCTTTTTTAATTCTTTTTTAACAATCTGTAACTGTGAATAATTCCTTCTTTTCTGCTACAGGAATGGCAGTCAGATATGTATTTGGCAGGTTTTGTGCTCTGACAAACATCCTTACTGGTCCGTGGTCCATTTTGCTGTACCTCAACACATTCATTCTTGAGGCTGCTGCTCCCTAGAGTGTTCTTCAGGTTGCTTTTGGGAAGGTGGTTGTTTTTCCTGGATTTACAAGTGAGCCATACCGTTTGTATGAAGAGTATTTCCTTAAACATGGTGCAGGTTTTTGGCAGTCACATAGGGTCATCTCAAAGGCAACTTTAGGAATTGCATTCCTAAGTTTTATGTCCACACCACACATAACAGATACAATCTGCTTTTATATCTGTCAATGCACATAGCATCATTCATCTAGCCTGCCTTGCTGTGCCTTCAGTGTGGATTTCAATTGGTGTCTCTGAGTACAGCCACCCCTGTTAAGAAAAGAGTGGGATCACGTAAGCTGAGGAAAATGCCCAGCACAGTGGCACAGGCTGCATGTGTCTGGTGTGTAACGTGAAGTTTTCCTCCTGGTGAAGAGCAGCTACCTCTGAGGCTATCCATGCACACAAGACCGTTGCATAAGTAGGGAAGAAGTGCTTTAACTCTCTCTTGCTCCCTTTGTCTCCTTATTTTAAAAAACAGTTGGCCCAGTGCCAAGTTGAGTGGAAAGAAGCTCCATGGATTTATTTGGTGAAAAAAGGTGCATAAGCAAATGGCCTTTGTATGCCACATCTCGTATTCTTATTCTTGGAAAGAAGTTCAGATCTCAAGCAGATAAACTCATTCACCCTCTGGCTCTGCAATTGTACATGCTGAGCTTCTGCCTCCTGCTGAGACAATAGATACCTGCAGCTAATCTTGCCATCTTTTGCTGTATTCCATGCTTCCTCAGGCTGCACACCACTGCTCACCCAGGACTGTTCTGCTTTAGTCTACGTACCATATAGCATCAGCATGGACAGGGGCTGCAGGTGTTTAAAACAATATTGCCATTTAGCAGTTACAAAGACTGGGTGGTCTTTCTCCTTCCCCAGCTCTGAAGCTGACATGAGCTGAGGATCACAGAATCATAGAATGGTCTGGGTTGGAAAGGACCTTAAAGATCACCTAGATCCAAACCCTGTGCCACAGGCAGAGACACCTGCAATACTCCAACACATAGCAGCACTTACCCCCCGTACACAGACTAGAAACCTGACTATAAGCTTTTATAACTTTTCCTCTTTCTTGGCGTCTGCAGCTCCCTTTCCAGAGCCTTTGGGGCGGCCTAATTCTCCCTAATTCTGCAGACACCCAGGTCAGTGCAGGATGCGCTCCAAGCGCCAGAGCAGAGCTCCCCCTGCAGCCCATGGGGAGGCAGGCTGTGCCCCTGCAGCCCATGAGATCCCACAGTGGAGCAGGGCTCCACCTGCAACCTGTGGAGAACCCCACGCCACAGCAAGGGAGGCTGTGACCCCGTGGGAAGCCTGCTCTGGAGCAGGCTCCTGGCAGGACCTGCGGCGAGAGGAGCCCATGCTGCAGCCGTCTGCGCCTGAGGGGCTGCACCCTGTGGAAGGACCCCACACTGGAGTAGGCGGAGAGTGTGAGGAGTCCTCCCCTGAGGAGGAAGGAGCGGCAGAGACAACCTGTGATGAACTAATCACAACCCCCATTTCTCATCCTCCTGCACTGCTCTGGGGAGAAATAGAGAATTCGGGAGTGAAGTCGACATCAGGAAGAAGTGAGGGGAAGGGTTTTTAAGATTCGGGTTTATTTCTCATTACCCGACTTTGATTTGCTTGTTAATAAATCAGTTTCCTCAATTCGAATTTGTTTTGCCCGTGACAGTAACTGGTGAGTTACTGTCCCTACTTCGATCCACGGACCTTTAGTTGTATTTTCTCTCCCCTACCCATCTAGGGAGGGCAGTGACAGAGCAGATTTGGTGGGCACCTGGTGCCCAGCCAGGACCAACCCACCACAACCACCCTTACACTCTTTGTTCCCAGTAGCTTTCTGCCCTGGCCTTGTGTGCTCGGAGTGCAGTCAGCAAGGCTGTGCCCGTGCTGTGCCTTGCACCCGGCAGTTCCGGCAGGGAGTCATAATTAGTGAATGGCTGAATAAAATATTTGCTGCGTCCGACCGAGATGCAGGTGGTACCTAACGCCACGGGAATTACCCGAAACCTTGTGACGAGACCTACCCGCAGTGCCGCAGCGACAAGCGGGCTGCCGGCCCCGCCGGGCACAGGGGCGATCCCACGGGGAAGGGCTCAGCTCCCACCCCCCCATCCCCGCGCTGTCGTACCCCTGGGGAACACCGATTTCTCCCTTCCTTCTTTTTGTTATTGGTTTTACTTACTCGGATGAACGAATTCGTTTCCATGTCAGCTCTTCAGGAAGCACTGCACGGCCCAGATCCTCCCGGGCAAGGCGCGCTGCCCGCACTCGGGCCGGGGCTGCCCTGCCCTGCCCTGCCCTGCCTTGCTTTGCTTTGCTTTGCTTTGCTTTGCTTTGCCTTGCCTTGCCCTGCCCTTCCTTTGAGGAAGGCGAAGGAGCGGTGAGAGAGACGAGGAAGAAGAGGGGAGGTGGTTCTGTGAAGCGGAGCTGCCCGAAAGGCAGAGGTGAGACACTTGGTGGACTGAAGGTGTATTGCCACGGGAGGTACCTGCAGGCAAAGGAATGCTGGAGGACGACGCACCAAGTAACAGCGTGTAACCATCCTTCAACTGCATTTAAAATCTACTAATGCAAAAAAAGCTTATAATACATATTTATAAATATAGATACAAAGTACCTTAATTGCCTGTTTTGTCCAACAGAGATTCTGTTTCTTCGGTTTGCAGAGTTAATACACGATTCACTAATTCTTTTCCTCCTCTTTAGCTTGTACAGCCCCTCATCCGTGGTGAAATTCACTCATATTTATTATGGCACCTTGCAGAAATCCAGGTAAGCTCCTCCAAAGCTTTTCTGTGAAAGGAGGCAGGAGGGAAATAAGTGAGAGAATGGCAAACATGCAAACCCTCACTGCTGTTTTGGTAGCAGGGGGTCTTCTCAGCCTTTCTGGAGTGGTGGAGAAAGCTCCTCTACTTCACCTCCCTGTTCCAAAAGCACATTAAAGCACACAGTTCCATAAGTAAAGAATGGTGAGCTGAAACTTCAATTGGAAAGAATGGATAGAGAAGACTAACTTTCCTTTCTTCTCCATAGAGCCATATTCCCAGAGGGTCACCTACAGCAGAACTGTGACCTGACTGCTCTAGGATCGTATTGTGGCCAGGGCTAGGATGCTGCAGTGTTGTGTTCCTTAATGCGAGGATGAATTTCCCAGATACTTCTTTGTCATGATCTGATTCTTGCACAAGGCAGAGCAAAAGGAAGAGTAGTGTTCATGTACAGAGCAAAACTTGCTGTGCCAACAGCAGCGGCTGGACCAGGTTAACATTCAGATAACCATGTTGCTCCACTTGGTGAGTGCCAGGACAGCACGGCTGGCTGGGCTTCAATCTTATGCCACAGTTGATATCAGAGTTTAGATATCAACTCTTACAGAGTACCACAGAACTAGCTGGAGGTAGATGCAGAATAGACTTGCAGCAGGTTGTAAAGCTAGGCACAAAATGGCCAAAAGGGATGAAATAGAGCAAAGGAGAAGGTAAGAAAGAAGAGATGCTATTTAAAGGCTGTGTGGTTTTGCACTGATAGAAAGTAGCTGAGAACAGTTACGGAGAAGTATTACTGTGTTCTTCATGGAATGAAATAAATGGGAAAGTATTTCAAACAGGAAAAGTCAGACAAAGTCAACTTTAATTCTTCATTTACTTAGAAAATTAAGACTATGGAGGTGTAGCAAAACAGCAGTCAGGCAGCCCCTGGATACTATCATGATGACTACAGAACAGCCAGACATAGTTCTGGTCTTGTAAAGCAATCCTGTGTGAGACTAGCAGAGAAAACATGACTGTGGAAAGGAAAATTTTCAGTGGTAACACAGGTCTGATTTATAACTGTGGATCATAGTGAAAATTCCTGGTTTGTTACTCACAGTCACAGAGCCTTCAACTGTACTTTATACATTTAAATAACTTTGGCTTACCAAAATACAACAGTCAGTCTAAGAAAAATCATTTGATGTTTCAAATGACTTAAAGGTTTATGAGATTTTTTGAATGGTTGCAATATTTGGGATGTTGCATGAGACATTTTTCTTCTATCCTAGTGTTTTCTCTTCAGACATAGCACATCTTTATACTGTAACATACAGAAATGCCGTGAAGCATTCAGATGACTTTGACTGAATTCCCTGGAATTGGGGTGTTTGCTCTGGGGATGTTTGCAACACCCTGGCAATGTCTATGTTTGCTCCTGCCCTGACTTACTGATAAGTCCTCTCAACCCTCACCTAATTTCTGTCCTTGGGAACAAACAGGCAGCTTAGTATTTCTGAGGGGAGGTTGTATATCTAGCAGCAGATATATCTAGATGGCTCCTAAGAGTGGGGGAATCAGCGGGGAGGCAGCCTGCGGCACCAGGGAGGTCATTCTGGGCAATAAAAAGACCTGGGAAGAAAAATGCAGCCCAGACTTGCTGAGAGCTGTTTTCTGTTTCCCTGTGTTTCCTTTGGGGTAACTGGAGCATGATGGCGACTCTAAGCTTGCAATGCTGTGAGCTGGACCTGATGAGGATAGGGGGAACAGTCTGGAGTCCTCCTTTGCACCCAGTCTCCATGCTCAGGGCTCCATGTCAACGAGCTGCCTCTGACAACCTGGCACTGGTTGGCAGGAAACCTTAGGCAGAAGTATTTGGATGGGATTTAGGTTGCCCAAACACGTTGCAGCATGCCAATGCCATCATGAAGAAACGGCCCTGGTTTATTTGCAACAGGGAAATTCAGCGATAAAATTCAGTGGCTGGTAAAAATGCTACTGTGATGGTTAGACATGGGGTACAATACTGCTCCCTTCACACGATGGGATCTTTAAAGCCAGGGCTACACGAGATGGGTTTTTTCTTACAAAAGTTTTGCAAGATGGGGGAAATGTTTTGATTTATTTTAAAATACAGAAAGGAGAAGAAACATTAAAGTTGGATTTTATTAGCAATATTTTTAATTTAAATTTTTGAAAAAGAAAAAAAATGGGGAAAAAGATCCTCAAATTCCTCTGATTTGATCCAGTCCCAACAATGTTACATGAGGCTTCAGTGGGCATGGAGCAAGGTCCAGGCAAAATAGTTCTTCTCTCAAACAGAAGCAAATGACACTTCAGTTTCAGTATGGACAAGAAGGGTTAAAATGCCCTTATAAAACAGTTAGTAAAGCCAGGTAATTTCATGTCTGGCACCAGAAGTGTTTAAAACAAGACATTAAAAGTACTTTCAAGAGGCAAAGGATTGCTGCTCATAATGTCCTACTAAAAAGAGAAGCTTCAGGGGGAGATAAACAAACCTCTCTCCTCAGACCCAGCATCTGGGAAGATATGAGCAAGAGGATAGCCAGGCTTTATTGCTATAACCCATTCCAACAGAGAGAGAAACTGGGGAGACACAAAAAGAAAAACACTCATTTGTGTCCACGAGAAAAGATTTCCAGTTACAGGGAGAAAGGAAACCTCCTCCTGTCATGCCTCCCTTTGCTCTGTCAATTTGTTATCTAGTCCTTCAATATTGTGTGAACAAGGTAAATTCCTCAGCTGTTCTCTGCCGCACTCCCCATTCTGCATTAATCTCTATTTATTTTTTTCCTTTTTTGGTTTTTTTCTTTGCTAGCTGGAACAGGTCGGAAACAAAGCCATCTACTCTGGTGTCCTGATCCGCAGAGAAGTTGAAGTGACAATATAGACCAATACCTTTCAACCAAGAAGGCAGGTTTCAAAGGGGCACGAGACGCAGCAGCCCGGGCAGGCCGGGGGCCACAGCATTACCCTTGGAAAGGCAGGACCATCACAACACTGTGCCCTGCCCATGTCTTTCCTGTGTGCAGCTCTTAACATGGTGACAGACCATAGGAAGGAAGAAGAAAGACCCTTTTTATGCTTAAGTTCATCACTATAGTGAAGCTGAGGGAGCAATCTTGTGTCCTTCAGCAGCCACGAACAACATCCCACCTTATTTCTGTTACCAGTTCTGAAAACTAGGCATCTGTGTCCTCAGGGACAAATTTCCAGTACTTTTGACATTAGGCAAAGGTTGAAGCTAAGTGTGTCTTGGTCTTTAAGCCATCCAGACCATAACTCCTACATGGTTCTCACGTAGGTTAAGCCTTGATGGCTCTGGGCTTATGTGTGAATATTCTTCTAAAGTTACTGGGTTCTTTTTACCCCATGCACTACCAATTTGTACTGTCAACCATAACCATAGCCCACCACAGAGCACCTTTCAAGGGCCACACTTCAGCACAGAGATAACTCACAGATTAACTGGGTCCTCTGTGCAGAATGAGACCTACTCCATGCACTGCAAACAATCCATGATGGCTCACAGTGTCAGTGTAAGGCAGGTAGGGAAACAAGTCAGCAAGATACCACCGTGCTGAAGTGGAGCACAGATGAGAACTGGCATTGGAGAGCAAGCAGTCAACTGAAAATGATACATGGTTCCGCTTACTCTGCATTTGCATTTTACCCACGAAGTGGACTACTGAGAAGGAGAAGTGCTGGCACCATGTTCCTACTATGCAGCTTGAAAGTAGATCTTGAGATCATTAGTTAAAGCTATGAAATCACTGTAGACCTGGGCAAAGGGGAAAACAATAGACCTAAAAGGATAAAAAAACACCTCTGATAACATTTCCATAAGGCATCAAACTATGTGAAACCTGCTCGCTCTTCACTCAGCAGAAGAAACTGAGCCCTGAGCTTCCTTAATTTTAAAATGAAAGCGAGCATAAAATCCCCCAAATGGTTTCAGGCTTGTGGCTGAGATGAGAAATGCAACTCCCTTTGCTCTCACAGACAGAGTTTATGAGAGGACAGTTCTAGACAAATATAGGATACAGCTGGATAAGCACAATTATGCAATGGTCTATATTCCCTTTCATTGCCATGCTTACTAGAGCATGACTGCCTAGAGAGCCAAGACCAGTGATACACTTGGCATCACAATGTTGTGTACAACAGGAGAACATCATGCGTGCAGCTTACCTTTGCTCACGTGTTTGTTATGGTCTCTGTATATGACCCAGGTTCACCCTGATAGTGAGCATTGTGTGATCAGGATGTGGTTCTTCCCTCAGTTTCTCCCCTCAGAGGCTTTCTACCAGTGCTTTCAAAGAAGAGCCAACCAATAGTGGTGCAAACAGACACAGACCTGCTATCTTAACAGCATGCATTAGTGGAACCACCCCCACAGCAGAAGTCCCCAGCTTACACAAGGCTTTGGCATGATAATCATGGCTAGACTGAAGTACTTGCACAATCTGCAGTCGTTATTTAATCCAACACCTAGGGCAAAGTGTCTGGCAAAAGTGCAAAGTGACATCAAGTGCTGTAAAATTTCTTCTACAACCTTTATCAATTCATGCTCAGAAAAACACAAAAACCGTGACTCACGTTCTGACAGAGCACGTGAGTCTTAGCCTCTGCTTTGAGCAGCGCGTGAGCAGGCATGCTCCTGAGCATCACTGTCCTCTTATCTTGATTAGGCCGGTTGCCTTCCAAAACAAAAACTAACATAATTTTGCTCACTATATGAGAGCTGGAAAGCCTGTTTCTTTCTCCATCCTTCTTTAAAACATACCTCCAAAGGCTAGCCAATGGGCAACAAGCACAGCTTCCCTTCAAAGAGCACAAAGACTGAAGTACAAACAAAATATGAATTCATGTGTTTTTCCCACAGTTACTCAGCCTAGAAGTCTCTGTGGAGTTGCTTAAATACGCACAAGTTGTGCATGCAGGTGTCACCAGGGGAATGAAGAGGAATACAGGTATCTCCCTAACAAAAATTTCCCAAGTGTTTAGTCCTTATACGGGCAGACAGAAAAGGAAGGCTCCTTATACTAGAGCAGGCGAAATTCACATAGGCATGTACCACCCTCTGTCATCCCTCCCTACAGACACACAGCCTTGATTTTCATGAGAGGTTTATGCTTTTCAGCAGCATTTTAATCGTTTGACCTATCAGATTTTGGCATCACCTGGGGTTTCATCTGAGGCAAATTTACCGGGCACCTGGAAGTCATTCCCACCAGAGAATCGAAGCCACATGGCAGAGGCTGTTGTAGAGAGCAACCTCTAGAGAGTAAGTAAGTCATCCCATCCCAAGCTAAAATCAGACAAAACTGCAGCCTAGAAATGCCCATTTATCTCCACCAGGTCCCTTTAATGCTTTTGGCAATTTGCTTTCCTGACAAGCCATCTCGAGGAGAGAACCTCTAATCGAAGATAAAGTTGGACAAAGTTGCTTTACAGTGTTGCAGAGAAGGCTGCTGACAGCAGGCCAACGCTGCATGAACATGCATGCCTGAAGGTTTCTATTGGATCAACACGCTACAAGATGATGTAGCAGTACAAAACAGGCTGGAGTCGTGCATGGACATGCAGTTCACCATTAGCCAGAGCATCTGACAGAGAAACGGTGCATGTTTTTAATTTACAGCCTGTCTTTATGCCAGCCACAGGACAGACAGCCAATACCTGGTCCATCACAGAGCCTGCTGGTACAAATCACCCAGCTATTTGGCATATCCAAAACTTCTGATTGAGGTTTTTTAAGGAAATCAACACCATGTGTCATTATGCCCAAAAGTCATGGTGTTAGATTTACTGTGGCATCCGAGTACGGCTTCGTCATGAACCGATTCTGCCCCGGACCTTGTCTCAGATGTATTTTCTAGAGTATCAAACTCGGCATTTAAAAGGAGTTTCAGTAAGAAAGGATGGTACCAACAGAGGTCAGTGTATCACCATAACTCAGTCTCTCCTAGTCTTACTCAGCAAAAATAGGTCACATTGTAGATCACCAGAGGTTTTTTTAATGGGGAAAGTAATTTAAAAAAACATATTTGTAAGTAACATCTTAGTCACTAGCTCATCCTAAGAGTAATAATAGAATGAACAACAAAACTCCCTATTTTTAAAGGAAAAGAAAGAACTTTAGTGAACCTAGCATTTTTGACATTAATTCCTCCCCCACCCCTCAAACACACACAAACATTTAAAGCAGATGCTGAAAATAAATGAGAAGTTTATAAAATTACCCTATGTGGTTTTAATTATTAGAAAGGTCACTAAAGTGACAGGAAGTGCACCTTCTGAACTACAGCTCACTGTAGGACATTGTCTTTGCATCAACAAGCAACTGTACGTGGAAATGTGCTGCTGAAATGGATAAAGCCATTTGTTAGAGTAAACAGGAAGCTCACTTTCTGCCATACTGAGAAATCCCAATTGACACACTGTAGAAAATAGCAACTCTTCCTCAGTGACCTGCCTCTTAAGGCAAATCAAGAGCAATTCCTAGGACAGCCACCTCAAAACCACCCACCCCTGCCTGGCAGCTTCGGTGCCTTCAGGCTGAGCAGAGATCACCTACACTGAAGTGGGGAGGGCACACTCACTCAGAGCTGACTCAAGTTACTCCCACTCGCTCTTATGAAAGTGGGTGCAAACACACCTCATTGGCATTGACAGCAAGTAGGAGGAGGATGGAGCAACAGCAGCAGCAGCCAGAGGAGCAAGGATGCAGTCTGCAGGGCTTGCTATCAGCTGTAATTCTGGAGCATCAGTTTTTGCCTTCTCATCTCTCAGCAGTTACTCCCACGACTTCCCATTACCAACCCCTACCGCAGTAGCCATGTCGCCAAAACCCACCAGGCGTTTGTGGAGTAGGAGGCAGCAAATGGGATTTTGCTGGGATCTTCAGATCTGCTAAAGATTTCTTAAGCAATCCTGGTTTTGCCTCAGTTACCCAAGGGTGGGGATGGCAGCACCGATCCCTTTGCAGCTTTTCCAGACAGGCAGTCTCTGTGTATTTGCACCATGTTTTCTCTAGCAGAATATCAACTGTCCTTGGTGTCCTTTACACCCCAGTCTCGTATCAGCAGTGTAAGGAACATCACGTGCTGCAGAGAGGGTTATTAGACATGAAAAAGGAAGCTCTTCTCAGATGAGGGGAAGCAAACTGAGCAATGGCAGACTGCAGCCTCCCTTAACTGAGGGGACTCCTGTGCCAACCTACATAAACCTCCCCTTGCAAACAGAGCTTAGAGAAGTCCTCCAAACACCAGGAAGATAGAAGTGACCAATGTCACTACTCAGCCTCACTGCCCAAAGGCACAAGCCTACATGTCAAGCACGAGCTCAGTGATCTCCCAGGTAACATTTGAACCTTTTGGCCAGTGCCTCCTACGTTTGAGGGAGAAGTCCAGGCCACCAGAATATTGAGGTGGGATTCAGCTCATCCAGCTCTACACGTACCTTGCAAGTGTAGATATCTGCTCATGTCTGCACTACATACGTAAGACTCCTTTTGCAACCAAAGGGAGTAAATAATTAAAAGGTGCAATTCGCTAGCCTCGAGTAGACATCTAAAATCAGTGTGCAGAGTTACACCTTAGAGCTGCATGTTTCTCTTCTCCACAGTGAAGAATTTGTTGGTTTCAAAGCAGTAACTTTTCATCAAAGAGCACAAACAAGCTGTCCGGAGAAGTGGAGGTAGCCCTGGCCTGGGTAGGAGTCTGGCAGAGCAGACAGCAGCTCACAGCTGTGGACAGTCATCCCAGGAGCACTGTCTGCAGAGTATTAAGCAATTCCGCACTGGAAGACACAATCCCAGATCCCAAATTGTTCCAGGCCAGCACAAGTACAACCTTCTCCAAGGCAAGATAGAACAGTCAAGTTTGTCCATAGTAATCTTTTTTTTTTTTTTCTTGCAGGAGTAATTTATGCTGAATGACTCAAAAGAAACCCTCCACTGTCCCCAGAAACATTCATGTTACGATATAATCTCAAGCTCATGTTTTTCACTCCTTTTCTCCACAGCAAAATCCCAGGTCCATCCTTGGTTTGTAGTTCCTAAGAGAAAGCAAACACCTTTTTGAGCCTTTCTGTATGTGCATTGAAAAGATAATTTTATGCCATATTCCCACTGATTGTGGCTGTACTGGCTTTGCTGAGTTCCCATCACATGAGCAAGTCCAAGCTGCTCCAAAGGAGCATGTGCAAGTGCTGGGGAACGATAGGGTAGAAAGAAAACTGAAGGGAGGATCCAGGTACAGGCACAAAGCATGGCATAAGGCAGGACTAGCCAAAGTTAGTCTGCCCTTTCCCTGCCACACAGCATCTGGCAAGGCATGCGGGAAGGAGATAGCTCAAAACCCACTCACAGGCTTTACAGGTGGAACAGAGCAGGAGAAGGAAAGCCACGGATCAGGCTTTCAAGGTGAACTGGTAGTGCCTGCAATATGGACAGCTTCTGGATCCATATACGCCTTCATTTTCCTAGAGCAAAGTTAAATACTCCCAGATGAGAGAATACTTCCCAAGATGCCCAACATCCCAAAACAGAAACCAGCCCAACACTTCATAATACAAGCATGGCTCCCCTTGTTTGTTCCAGACCAACTTCAAACTCCTTGGCTTTCTTGTAGCCCCTCTCACTGCTCCAAATTCTTAATGTGACTATGTGACCCCAATGGTGTTGAGGTGGGGGTAACTCCATCATCCTCTGTGGTCCCAAACCCTGCACTGACACTTGTCACCACATCAGGTAAAAATGGGTCCATTGTGGAACAGCCCAGCTGTTTGGGACTGAGGTGATTTTAAAAGAAGGTCTTTGCAAAAGGTATGGGAGAGGGCAGTTCAGCTTTTCCCCCACCACTGTCTCCCTTTGGAAACCAGAAACTAATCAGAAGGCAAGGAAAGCCCTGCAGAGGATGGAGCAAGCACCTTCAGAGTTCTCCAAGTCCAAGTGTCCCTCCAGGTATAATCGTTCTATTTCAAGCTTTACTTCCGAATTATGGAGCCCACCTTCCTGTCATTTGCCTTCTGCCACATCTGCCAGCAATATGTCCTTCCCCTTTCTATGCCTTCACTTTTCTCTCCATCATCACCTCATCTTCGATGTTAACTCTCACCTCTGATAGCTCTTTCCATTTCCATTCATCTTTAAATCCTTCCACTGTATCAATGCTGTGATACCAGCTCTTTCCAGAAGATATCACAGTCTTAACATGGTATTCACCTACACCTTCTCTTCCCTAACATGACTTGGGTGCTGCTAAACACACACTTTCTTCTTTAAGAAGACAGCAGCTGATGAGGATGAGGGTCTTTCTCACACATCCTCAGAGGCTATCGCTGCTTGCATTTACAGCTTGCATCAGTGTTGTTTTGGTGCAGCAGGAGAACTCGACATCAACACCAACTGGTTTTTTTGACTTTCAGGTTGTCAATACTGCAACACACAGCACAAACACACTCAATAAACTAGTACTTTCAAACAGCTCAAGCAATCTACAGTCTTAGACAAAATCAATTAATCTACAGCTATTTCTGCCCTTCAGCCATTCTTTTGCAGACACCCAGCTCCTGCTCACACACCTCCCAGGGAGATGCCTCTTGCTCCTGCAGCCATTTTCCCAGGCAGGCCCGTCTGCTGACTAAAGTCACCATTCAGGTTATCCAATAGTCCTGTTAATAGTTCACAGGGCAAGTGGCTTCTCATTTTCCAAGAGTATTTTCACTTAAATAGAGGTTCAAAGTTCCTTGTCTGTCCTCTGTAATCTCATTACCCTCTGAAATCTCAGTCCACATTGACACAGAAAGATAACATCAAGAAGGTAACAAAGATCTAGATTCAGTGTTTGTAAGTTAGACACTGATGTGAGCATGGAGCATGATAGGATCAAGGTAAAATAAACCAACTATGCAAAGCAGGGTCATTTCAGCAGGGCATCTGCCTCTCTGTTCCACGGGGGACATATTTACCCACAGCAGGTAGCATTTGTGAACTTTTTATTTAAACCTGTCTTCTTCGTGTCTGTCCCGTCTCTCATTTGCAAAGAGATTATCATTTCTCTTTAACATAAGGTACATAATCAGAACAAGAAATAGGTAAACAAAGGTTGCTAGAAAAAAGGATTATATCTCCTTATCCAGGATTAAGAAAAATTTTTGCATCTTCTTTCCTGCCCAGAGTCACTGGTATGATAGTAAAAAACAGTGAAGCAAACCCTACATCCCTATATTTGCCAATTCCAGGCATGTGACAGCATGTGGGTGTAGCATCAATGCCAGCACAGCCATGGTGTTTAACTACCTTCATTCACATCCTAGCTGCATGTATGGACATTTGGAGACTCTCAGTTTAGATTTAGTAGGTTTTCTCAAAGGCATGTCTTTTTGGGAAGGCAAGAAATGACAGTCACGTTGTCCCACAATGGCTAGAAAACACAAGGACCAAAATCTTCCCAGCTGAATGCCTATTTCCAACATGCACAAAAGCATGCAAGAGAAGTAAGATTTGTCTAGCCTGGTATAGGTTACATATACGTTAGGCATAGTCAATACTTAGAAAAGTTTATAAAAGGTGGGATGTACAAGCAAATCCTTTACAAGTGAAGCCAGCCCCCATCAGTCACTGCTTTCTCACTGACAAGATGTATTATGCTCTGCCTGTGATCTACATTGGGAAGACACTTCACCAGCAGGTTACCCCCTGGGTATACAGTATCCTCCGTGCTACGCTTCTCACTGTGTGGGGCTGACCCACACCAACCACACCCTCAGTCACCCAGTCACCTTCTCGGAGCATATCCTCACCAAGGACTATAGATATCATGTTGTTCCCTAC